>NW_026732768.1:5000-75762 GCF_028476545.2 Physella acuta
TACCCAGTAGCTCTAACCATGGCTGGGTCCAACATAAGGTACATTTAGTTACAAGACCCTACCGGCTCTACACCTCTGTACCCAGTAGCTCTAACCATCACAGACATGGCTGGGTCCAACACAAGGTACATTTAGTTACAAGACCCTACTGTGTCTACACCTCTGTACCCAGTAGCTCTAACCATGGCCGGGTCCAACATAAGGTACATTTAGTTACAAGACCCTACTGTGTCTACACCTCTGTACCCAGTAGCTCTAACCATGGCCGGGTCCAACATAAGGTACATTTAGTTACAATACCCTACCGGCTCTATACTTCTGTACACAGTAGCTCTAACCATCACAGACATGGCCAATCACTAGACCCATTTGCTCTACATCCCGGCACTTGTAGCTTTCATCGTATCAGACGTGCATCTTTTTAACCATCACAGACATGGCCGGAACCCATCGTACAGATTTAAACCCAATATCATGGACAATGTCCAATTACAAGACCGATTAGCCCGTAGTAAACTTTCACAGATATTTGTTCGGCTCCTGTGGAACTATCTTGGACCCAACTCACTGACAAAGTCAACCGTCAGATCTTTCTTTTTTATGTCACGGCGCCCAGTAAACTTTCATAGATATTTTATCAGCTCCTGTGACTAGCTTGGACACAAATCCTTGACAAAGTCATTCGTTAGATTTTTCTTTTTCACAGCACCCAGTAAACTTTAACAGATAGTAGATCAGGTCCCATCCAGAGTTTCTCCCAGGCATCTCTTCGGGGGGTCGGAGCCCTCCCCCCCCGAAGAAAGTCCACCGCCCGCCCCCCCCCCGAACGAAATGAAATTTATGTAGAAAATATATACTTTTAACAATGTCCGCCCCCCCCGTCCCCGAAGAAAGTCTACCCCCCCCCCCCCGGAGAAAAAAGTCTGGTTGAAACACTGGTCCCATCGCACTATCGTGAACCTATCCTGGACAAGTTCCAACCACTAGATCCATTGGATCTAGGCAACTGCACGCAATAACCTAATTTTTGGACGACAACGTTCATTGAACTACGTCTTTAAACACATATTTTTCATCCATCCTTTTAAATTCTTAAATAATGTTATAGTTATAGCGACGCTAAATCCCCCCTCCCTCCCCTCACAACACACCCACAGCAGCTGAAATAACTTATTCACTTATTCAAGCCTTAATTTCCTCTCAGGTATTTAAAATATTGGCATTGGAACTTGTAACAAATTAATGGCTGACCCCCCCCCCCCCCCCCACACACACACATCCCGGCATTGATTGGGTCGACACCAAATCAACCGCTAAAGTAGAACGAAAACAACCCTACCCTGCCGATGTTTACTTTTCAACATCGCCTCTAAACCAAAATCTGAAACATTTTAACCTCCCGGGATTTTCATGGAGATTAATGTGTTATGACGTTTAAAAAAAAAAGTTAAAATGTGAACTGAAAGGAACAGAACCACGTGGCAGCAATATGATGACTGAGGGTGTTTAGAAATAAAATAATCTCTGACTTAAGTAAACAATAATAATAACGACTGGTTTAAACATCTGTCGAAGGTAAATGCTGAAATTACATAATTAACAGAACAGTATATATATATATATATATATATATATATATATATATATATATATATATATATATATATATATATATATATATATATTAACATTATGTAAAATGCACTTCTGTCCTTTATTATTACAGCCATAAAGAGGTATTAAAAACAAGAATCTACATACAATTGAGACTATACTGAATGCCACTGTTTAAAAAACAGCGATTGTGAAACTTTAGCCTAGAGAGCTTTAAAAAAGTTTAGAAAACTCCAAGAGAAATTTAAGACTTTTCAATTGACACGAACGATCAAATTCTCAAAGACCTGTTCGCGTCCAGGAACTTTCCAGAACATTCTGTGAGACGAGCCTCATCCAACCAGGCCGATGTACACGACGATGGTGAGTACTTGAATAGTTTATTTGTGTGTATCTTGTCTTGTTAGCTGCCGTGTTGTTGATAGGTTAAGAGTGTGTAGCTTATATATTCGCGACAAGCTTCGATAATACGCCGCTTTATGCGCACGTACAACCTTTAACTTAACTGTATTTCTATTAACATCAGTTTTGGTCAATAATATTTGGCATCACCTCAGTGATATTAGTACATGATGGCATTTGGCCAGTGACAAAAGCATAATTAAGCATATGTTGTCCTTGGGCCAGTGACATTAGAACAAGATGGCCTTGGGCCAGTGGCATTAGCACATGATGGATTTGGGCCATTGACTTCAGCACATGATGGCATTTGGCCATTGACTTAAGCACATGATGGCATTTGGCCATTGACTTAAGCATATGTTAAGCATGTGTTGGTCCAGGGCCAGTTACATTAGAACAAGATGGCCTTGCTGTACAAATGACTTCAGCACATGGTGACCTTGAGACTGTGACATCACCACATGATGACCTTGCTGTACTAATATTACTTCAGCGCATGCTCACGACCCTGACATTTCAAACCAACAAACCATCCCATAATTTTCACCAGCCACCACAGACATTCCACAAAACTAAACGACTGTTAAAACTTTAAATGTAAAACCCCTTTTTAAACACCCCTTTTCCACGCTCAACTAAACCCACGTTTTATTTTATTTAAAAAAAAATGTACTTGTTTATTAAACTCCTTTGAACAAAATTGTAAAAAACTAAAAACTGAAATACCTGTGTCTGAAGTAAGACCGACATAAACCTTGAACTAACAGTGTTGTGACATAATTAAGACCTGGAAAACGCAAACACTAATGGCGGTGCCACGATAAGAAGGATGCTGATAGAATTCCTCGGGCAGTGCGTGAGTGCTTTAGATAGCAGGCCATCTCAGCGGTGTATCTCATCGGTTACAGGTACCTCACCGCTACAGGAACCTCATCGTTGCATGTACCTCACCGTTGCAGGTATATCTCATACAAGTACCTCACCCCCGCATACCTCACCGTTGCAGGTATCTCTCATACAAGTACCTCACCTCACATACCTCACCGATGCAGGTACCTCACACATACCTCACCACCACATACCTCACCGCTGCAGGTATCTCACCCCCACATACCTCATCTCTGCAGGTACCTCACCCGCACATACCTCACCGCTACAGTTACCTCACCCCACGTACGTCACCGCTACAGGTACCTCACCCCCACATACCTCACCGCTACAGGTACCTCACCCCCACATACCTCAACGATGCAGGTACCTCACAATTGCAGGTACCTTACCCCCACTACGTAAGTAGTATATTAGGTCACTTTTGGGTAGTATGGGTGAGCAGGAGCAGGAGGAGGAGCAGGAGCAGGAGCAAAGGATATATAGGAAAATACTCCCCCAGCCTGGTACAATGACATATAGCAAAATACTCACCCACCTGGGTGGAGTGGGTGATGCGGATGTACAACGACATATAGTAAAATACTCCCTGGGGGAGGTGGAGGTACACCGACATATAGTAAAATACTCACCCAACTGGGTGAGGGTGGGTGAGCAGGATGTACAATGAGATATAGTAAAATACTCACCCACCTGGGTGAAGGTGGGTGAGGGTGGGTGAGCAGGATGTACAATGAGATATAGTAAAATACTCACCCACCCTAGGGTGGGTGAGCAGGAGCGGGAGTAGGTCAGTAGGTCACCTTTTGGTGACCTTGTGACGTAATTAGTAACATTATGACGTAATCATTGACCTAGTTACGTAATTTTAATGTGTTTTTTAATGAGTTTTTTAAATTTTAATTAATTTTTGACCTAGTTACGTAATTTTAATGCGTTTTTAAGGAGTTTTTAAATTTTTAATTAATTTTTATTATCGAGTTACGTAATTTAATTACTTTGATTGTATTTTTATTTTGTTTAATTTGTTTGTTTACTTGTTGTTTAATTTAATTACTTTGTTTATATTGTGTAATTTTTTTTTTTATTAACGAGTTACGTAATTTGATTATTTGTTTACTTTTTAATTATTTTTATTTTGTTTATTTTTAATTTTATTTTATTTTATAATTAGTTAAATTATTATTAACTAGTTACGTAATTTGATTTTAATTTTTTTAAATTTTAAAAAAATTTTTAAATTATTATTTTTAAATTTTATTTTTAATTGTTGTTTACTTGTTGTTTAATTTAATTACTTTGTATAATTTATTTGTTTGAAATTCATTTTAATTAGTTTGCTGTTAATTATTGGCGACAGATGTTACCAAGCGGGTGGTGGTGGTGGTGGTGGTGGTGGTGGTGGTAAATTTGCTTAAGATTATAAACTTCAAGTTTTAAAAATCAACAACGTTATGGACCATTCAGCAACACAACGAACGGTTACCGAAAATAGAACATCCATTTAACCACATCTGTTACTTATCGATCCGTGATCCTTTGTTGACACGCGCTGCGCTTTTAATGGGAATGTATTGATCGCACCCACGGGACCATCGGGACAACGGGCGCGTTAATATTGATTCCACACACGGCCATCAAATGATGGTCCGCCTAATTAATTTGGTCATGCATCGTGGGTTTATGTCGACTACAAACATCCATTAGAGACACCTGTTACTCGCTAATGGCACCCGACACGTATCGAGCCACATGCGATCCTTTGTTCTTGTCAACCACCGTACAAGGGCCAAGTTAATATTGATCGAACCCACTGACCATCAGTATGATGGTCCACCTATGTGTAATTTTTATTAACGAGTTACGTAATTTGATTTTAATTTTTTTAAATTTTTAAATTTTTAATTTTATTTTATAATTAGTTTAATTATTATTAACGAGTTACGTAATTCAATTTTAATTTTTTAAATTTTTAATTTTTTTAAATTATTATTTTTAAATTTTATTTTTAATTGTTGTTTACTTGTTGTTTAATTTAATTACTTTGTATAATTTATTTGTTTGAAATTCATTTTAATTAGTTTGCTTTTAATTTCTTTGTTGTACGCCGTTTAAAATAAAAGACTAACACTAGCGTGTACTAGAAAGTGTCATTGTGTATAACATCCATTTAACCACAGCTGTTACTTATTAGTGACAGCTTGTACTTATCGATCCGCCCGTGATCCTCCCAGGCGCTCCCCGTGGTTGCTTAATAGCGGGCTCACTGAAGCGATCACAACAGGTAATTAATCGAAGCCATTAAGTCCCTCTCCGCGTTAAGTGTGGCGACAGCTGGTGCTGTAATTAGTCACGGCTCTCGGCTTTTTTCATTAGACTACAGCTGTACATGAACTATGTTCACATATCGTACGCCCGGTCATTCTTTGATCAAATTAAAAAATTTTGTTTCCACATGTCCTGCGAACCGTCCCTTGCTATGTATGAAAGATTAATGGTTGTAACTATTCGCTTATAGCGAGGGTCAGCGAAAACAAAAATATATTTAAGGGTCGGAATTTTCTTTCAACCACCGTTAAGTCAGGTTTTGAGACGAAACGAAGTCTCGGTAGGTTCGTGTTTTTTAATGGGCGACAGGGCGACTTGGTGCGTTGGTACGTAGGTATGCGTGGGTAGACATGTTTTTTACAAGTCTGGAAAAGTAATTAAGTTTTTATGACCGTTCCGATTTTCTTTTGATCTGACCACCATTTGACCACACTGAGCCAGATAAATTTAACAATTGTCGCAGCGGGGTTTATTTTAAGTGCACCCCGTGCACGCTTGTTTACATTTTAAAAGACGTGTCGCGTGTCTTCCCCTTACGGCTTCCCTAATAGAGAAACGAGAGGAAAGACAACTGTTCTAAAATTAGAACAGCCTTGTCTACAGACACGAGTATCGTCCCTTGTGAAAAAATTCGCGTCAGAATCCTTAACTAAACAGTCAATTTCTTTAAAAAGTTAAAAAAATAATTTAGGAAGACAAGGGTTAACAAAATATATATCTTAGTCTTGCAGCAGATTACCTTCCCATGTTCGCTTTAGTATTACAGTTTTCATCAATCTTCTTTTTGACTTGAACTTCTTTAATTTTTAAGAAAGTTTACTTATACATAATACATTACGTCTAATGACAATTTTTTATTTTTACCACTCAATGTATTTTCTTTTTCTATATCTTACATTGTCATCTTAATTTTTTGATCACCTTAGGTGGTGGTAAGGTGGTAAGGTGGTGGTAAGGTGGTGGTAAGGTGGTGGTAAATTTGCTTAAGATTATAAACTTCAAGTTTTAAAAATCAACAACGTTATAGTACGTCGTCAAAAAAAAGACAATGAACCTAGAAGGAAGACGAATATATATCTTAGTCTTGCAGCAGCTTACCTTCCCATGTTCACTTTAGTATTACAGTTTTCATCAAACTTCTTTTTGACTTGAACCTCGTTAATTTTTAAGAAAGTTTACTTATACATAATACATTACGTCTAAGGACAATTTTTTATTTTTACCACTCAATGTATTTTCTTTTTCTATATCTTACATTGTCATCTTAATTTTTGATCACCTTAGTAAAAATTTGCTTAAGATTATAAACTTCAAGTTTTAAAAAACAACAACGTTATAGTACGTCGTGTCAAATGACACACCGTTTAAAATGTCTACATTTAAAGTTCACCAAAATAATGACGTAAAAACTAAATATGATATGACGTTAGCATACATATCATTCAATCTAATCACTCTAAAGTACAAATCAATAATTTTTATTGATTAAGGGGCTGGGTGAGTTATTTTTATTACTATTCGCCCTTCCCCTTCCCTCTGTCCGCAACCCCGTTCCCCTTCTCCCATCCAACCTTGCGTCATCACACTAACCTCAATACCAACCGTTAGATAAACAGACCGTACTACTACTACTACCCGCACTATACCTATTCCATTTAAGAGACAAAGGCTGTATGACAATCCTACAGACAAATATTTATTCAACTAATATCACAACCCCCTAGAAACCACTCCAACAGACTGGGATACATAACTTGTAGACACCACTCCTCGTTGAATATCTCTTGCACCCTACCTACATCGACAATTTTGTCCGCCGCCCTCGCCCCCGTCCCTAGTATGAACTCGGTTACCAACAATTTCAAAACATGCATGTTCCGAGTTCAAAACCAACCTTCACCGACACTACTATGAACTCGGCCCCTAACACTTCCAAAACATGCCTGTACTAACTTTGAAACCACCATCGGTGAAAACTTCACCGACCTTAGTATGGACTCTACACCTACCGATTCCAAAACATGCATGTTCCGAGTTCAAAACCAACCTTCACCGACACTAGTATGAACTCGGCTACCAACAATTCCCAAACATGCATGTAACAACTTTCCAACCTGCCTCAGTGCTAACAAAATTCCCCGACCCTAGTATGAACTCGACTGCCCTCAATTCCTAAACATCCATGTACCAACTTTGTAACCTACCTCGGTGAAAACTTCACCGACCTTAGTTTAACTCTACCTAACAATTCCAATGATGCATATACGAACTTTGTAACCTGCCTCGGTGAAAACACCCCCGTCCCTAGTCTGAACTCGGTTACCAACAATTTCAAAACATGCATGCTCCGAGTTCAAAACCAACCTTCACCGACACTAGTATGAACTCGGCTACCAACAATTCCTAAACATGCATGTACCAACTTTGCAACCTGCCTCGGTGTTAACAAAAACTCCCCTGACCCTAGTATGAACTCGGTTACCAACAATTTCAAAACATACATGTTCCGAGATCAAAACCAACCTTCACCGACACTAGTATGAACTCGGCTACCTTCAATTCCTAAACATGCATGTGCCAACTTTGCAACCTGGCTCAGTGTTAGCAAAACTCCCCGACCCTAGTATGGACTCTACACCTACCGATTCCAAAACATGCATGTTCCGAGTTCAAAACCAACCTCGGTGAAAACTTCACCGACCTTAGTTTAACTCTCCCTAACAATTCCAAACCATGCATGGTCTAGATTCGAACCCTGCCTCGGTGAAAACGTCACCGACTCGTGTATAAAATCTGTACCAACCAACTCCAAACCTTCCCTGGGCACCTGAATAAAAATAACTCACCCAGCCCCTTAATCAATAAAAATTATTGATTTGTACTTTAGAGTGATTAGATTGAATGATATGTATGCTAACGTCATATCATATTTAGTTTTTACGTCATTATTTTGGTGAACTTTAAATGTAGACATTTTAAACGGTGTGTCATTTGACACGACGTACTATAACGTTGTTGTTTTTTAAAACTTGAAGTTTATAATCTTAAGCAAATTTTTACTAAGGTGATCAAAAATTAAGATGACAATGTAAGATATAGAAAAAGAAAATACATTGAGTGGTAAAAATAAAAAATTGTCCTTAGACGTAATGTATTATGTATAAGTAAACTTTCTTAAAAATTAACGAGGTTCAAGTCAAAAAGAAGTTTGATGAAAACTGTAATACTAAAGTGAACATGGGAAGGTAAGCTGCTGCAAGACTAAGATATATATTCGTCTTCCTTCTAGGTTCATTGTCTTTTTTTTGACGACGTACTATAACGTTGTTGATTTTTAAAACTTGAAGTTTATAATCTTAAGCAAATTTACCACCACCTTACCACCACCTTACCACCACCTTACCACCTTACCACCACCTAAGGTGATCAAAAAATTAAGATGACAATGTAAGATATAGAAAAAGAAAATACATTGAGTGGTAAAAATAAAAAATTGTCATTAGACGTAATGTATTATGTATAAGTAAACTTTCTTAAAAATTAAAGAAGTTCAAGTCAAAAAGAAGATTGATGAAAACTGTAATACTAAAGCGAACATGGGAAGGTAATCTGCTGCAAGACTAAGATATATATTTTGTTAACCCTTGTCTTCCTAAATTATTTTTTTAACTTTTTAAAGAAATTGACTGTTTAGTTAAGGATTCTGACGCGAATTTTTTCACAAGGGACGATACTCGTGTCTGTAGACAAGGCTGTTCTAATTTTAGAACAGTTGTCTTTCCTCTCGTTTCTCTATTAGGGAAGCCGTAAGGGGAAGACACGCGACACGTCTTTTAAAATGTAAACAAGCGTGCACGGGGTGCACTTAAAATAAACCCCGCTGCGACAATTGTTAAATTTATCTGGCTCAGTGTGGTCAAATGGTGGTCAGATCAAAAGAAAATCGGAACGGTCATAAAAACTTAATTACTTTTCCAGACTTGTAAAAAACATGTCTACCCACGCATACCTACGTACCAACGCACCAAGTCGCCCTGTCGCCCATTAAAAAACACGAACCTACCGAGACTTCGTTTCGTCTCAAAACCTGACTTAACGGTGGTTGAAAGAAAATTCCGACCCTTAAATATATTTTTGTTTTCGCTGACCCTCGCTATAAGCGAATAGTTACAACCATTAATCTTTCATACATAGCAAGGGACGGTTCGCAGGACATGTGGAAACAAAATTTTTTAATTTGATCAAAGAATGACCGGGCGTACGATATGTGAACATAGTTCATGTACAGCTGTAGTCTAATGAAAAAAGCCGAGAGCCGTGACTAATTACAGCACCAGCTGTCGCCACACTTAACGCGGAGAGGGACTTAATGGCTTCGATTAATTACCTGTTGTGATCGCTTCAGTGAGCCCGCTATTAAGCAACCACGGGGAGCGCCTGGGAGGATCACGGGCGGATCGATAAGTACAAGCTGTCACTAATAAGTAACAGCTGTGGTTAAATGGATGTTATACACAATGACACTTTCTAGTACACGCTAGTGTTAGTCTTTTATTTTAAACGGCGTACAACAAAGAAATTAAAAGCAAACTAATTAAAATGAATTTCAAACAAATAAATTATACAAAGTAATTAAATTAAACAACAAGTAAACAACAATTAAAAATAAAATTTAAAAATAATAATTTAAAAAAATTAAAAATTTAAAAAATTAAAATTGAATTACGTAACTCGTTAATAATAATTAAACTAATTATAAAATAAAATTAAAAATTTAAAAATTTAAAAAAATTAAAATCAAATTACGTAACTCGTTAATAAAAATTACACATAGGTGGACCATCATACTGATGGTCAGTGGGTTCGATCAATATTAACTTGGCCCTTGTACGGTGGTTGACAAGAACAAAGGATCGCATGTGGCTCGATACGTGTCGGGTGCCATTAGCGAGTAACAGGTGTCTCTAATGGATGTTTGTAGTCGACATAAACCCACGATGCATGACCAAATTAATTAGGCGGACCATCATTTGATGGCCGTGTGTGGAATCAATATTAACGCGCCCGTTGTCCCGATGGTCCCGTGGGTGCGATCAATACATTCCCATTAAAAGCGCAGCGCGTGTCAACAAAGGATCACGGATCGATAAGTAACAGATGTGGTTAAATGGATGTTCTATTTTCGGTAACCGTTCGTTGTGTTGCTGAATGGTCCATAACGTTGTTGATTTTTAAAACTTGAAGTTTATAATCTTAAGCAAATTTACCACCACCACCACCACCACCACCACCACCACCCGCTTGGTAACATCTGTCGCCAATAATTAACAGCAAACTAATTAAAATGAATTTCAAACAAATAAATTATACAAAGTAATTAAATTAAACAACAAGTAAACAACAATTAAAAATAAAATTTAAAAATAATAATTTAAAAATTTTTTAAAAATTTAAAAAAATTAAAATCAAATTACGTAACTAGTTAATAATAATTTAACTAATTATAAAATAAAATTAAAAATAAACAAAATAAAAATAATTAAAAAGTAAACAAATAATCAAATTACGTAACTCGTTAATAAAAAAAAATTACACAATATAAACAAAGTAATTAAATTAAACAACAAGTAAACAAACAAATTAAACAAAATAAAAATACAATCAAAGTAATTAAATTACGTAACTCGATAATAAAAATTAATTAAAAATTTAAAAACTCCTTAAAAACGCATTAAAATTACGTAACTAGGTCAAAAATTAATTAAAATTTAAAAAACTCATTAAAAAACACATTAAAATTACGTAACTAGGTCAATGATTACGTCATAATGTTACTAATTACGTCACAAGGTCACCAAAAGGTGACCTACTGACCTACTCCCGCTCCTGCTCACCCACCCTAGGGTGGGTGAGTATTTTACTATATCTCATTGTACATCCTGCTCACCCACCCTCACCCACCTTCACCCAGGTGGGTGAGTATTTTACTATATCTCATTGTACATCCTGCTCACCCACCCTCACCCAGTTGGGTGAGTATTTTACTATATGTCGGTGTACCTCCACCTCCCCCAGGGAGTATTTTACTATATGTCGTTGTACATCCGCATCACCCACTCCACCCAGGTGGGTGAGTATTTTGCTATATGTCATTGTACCAGGCTGGGGGAGTATTTTCCTATATATCCTTTGCTCCTGCTCCTGCTCCTCCTCCTGCTCCTGCTCACCCATACTACCCAAAAGTGACCTAATATACTACTACTTACGTATCTCCCTCACACTCGTTCGTCACCCCATACGTACCTTACCCACACATAACATGCCCCCACTCAAACCTCACGAGCACACGTACCTCACCCCACACATACCTAATCATCCAAGTACCTAACCCCTACACATACCATACCCAATACGTACCCCCCTACCTCACTAATACGCCTTCTACATTTTTTTCTGGGTCTGATAGTGAGAGAGTGTGTATGAATATATATATATATATATATATATATATATATATATATATATATATATATATATATATATATATATATATATATAGTTTTAGGCTGCATTTAGTATATAATGTTAATGATAAATGCTAATCTAATTGTTAAAAAGCCATTTCATTTTTATATTCTTAAATGTTTTGATTTTTTTCATAATTATACATTAATCAATTAAATGATCGTTAATAGAAAAATCGTTAAGATTATTTGGATTATAAAAACAAACAATTAAATGTATTCGTCGTCTAATCTTAATAGCATCTTTTATACCAATGTTTATTTATGAAAATTATTTGCCTATTCATGTTGCTCATAGAAAGACGAGTTTGGCTTAGGAAGCTTTTAATAAAATTTTGAAAAACTGTTGAGTCGGAGTGTTGGTCCTGTGATGTCCCGAAGTTGTGCGTGAGTGTGTGTGGGTGTGTGTGTGCAATGACCGTGTGAGTGTAGCGTGAGTGTGTGTATCTGGATGTATGTGTCCATTTCAATGTGTACATACGTGTAGGTGTGAATGTAAATGTGAGGGTGCAGTATATATGTACATATATGTACATTTGTATGTGTGGATTAGTCAAATGAAATTATATAGACCCATATACATATATTATAAATGTATCCGTTCCACCCCCTGGAGAAATGAAAACTTCAAAACTTTACAATCGGGAATTAAAACATTGTTCTATATTAGTCATTGCTAAGCTTGACCGTGTACACTAGGTCTATCTTCACCTAAACACTGCAGCATACCATATCCCGAAGCACATGGCAGAGGCGTAGCGACCCTTCCCGGCGCCCGGGGACAAACTTTTCAATTTGCACCCCCCCCTCAAACTTTCGATTTGCACCCCCCCCCTCGAACTTTCGATTTCCACCCCCTCAACCTTTCAATTTCTTTTTTCAACCCATTTTGGCGCTCCCTAATGTCGGCGCCCGGGGACATATGTCCCCCCTCCCGCCCCCCCCCCCCCCTCGCTACGCTACTGCTCTCGGGTTAGCAGTCTAGCTCTCTACCGCTAGGTCATGCTGTCCCTCACATACGACGTACGTTGTTTTTGAAAAAAACAAAACAAAACAGTTATTGATGAATCATGCATGTGAAATTACATATGTGAAACCTGTTATTAAATTTTCTTTATGGAAACATTAACCATGCAACAAGAGAAAGCAGCCAAAGATTAAATTCAGCAAACGGCATTTAAATGATTAGAAAAAAAACTGCAATCAATCTGGTTGCTCACATTTTTATCTGGCAATAAACAGACGTTCAACTATTTTATAAGATGTCTGGTCGGGAGATGGGGCGAATCCTGGCCGTTATGAGTTTTTGATTTCAGTCCTGGTGTGTCTGTGTTCCTCGTTAAGATGAAATTTACGAGTTCATTTAAATTTATTCCTGACCATGGCGACACGCCCACCTAGAGCGGTAGCAAATAGCTTGTCTAAGAGGGCAAATATAGTACAAAAGGGCACATGATTTTGTTATGGCAAATAGCTTGTCTAAGAGGGCAAGTATGTATAGATGGGCACGATTTTGTCAGGGCAAATAGCATAACATAGAGGGAACATATATATGGAAGGGCACATGATTTTGTCAGGGCAAATAGCATAACAAAGAGGGAACATATATTTGAAAGGGAACATAATTTTGTCCGGGCAAATAGCATAACAAAGAGGGAACATATATATGGAAGGGCACATGATTTTGTCAGGGCAAATAGCATAACAAAGCGGGAACATATAAATGGAAGGGCACATGATTTTGTCAGGGCAAATAGCATAACAAAGAGGGAACATATATTTGGAAGGACACATGATTTTGTCAGGGCAAATAGCATAACAAAGAGGGAACATATATTTGAAAGAGAACATAATTTTGTCAGGGCAAATAGTATAACAAAGAGGGAACATATGCTTGAAAAGGAACATAATTTTGTCCGGGCAAATAGCATAACAAAGAGGGAACATATATTTGAAAGGGAACATCATTTTGTCCGGGCAAATAGCATAACAAAGAGGGAACATATATATGGAAGGGCACATGATTTTGTCAGGGCAAATAGCATAACAAAGTGGGAACATATAAATGGAAGGGCACATGATTTTGTCAGGGCAAATAGCATAACAAAGAGGGAACATATATTTGGAAGGACACATGATTTTGTCAGGGCAAATAGCATAACAAAGAGGGAACATATATTTGAAAGAGAACATAATTTTGTCAGGGCAAATAGTATAACAAAGAGGGAACATATATTTGAAAGGGAACATAATTTTGTCCGGGCAAATAGCATAACAAAGAGGGAACATATATATGGAAGGGCACATGATTTTGTCAGGGCAAATAGCATAACAAAGAGGGAACATATATATGGAATGGCACATGATTTTGTCAGGGCAAATAGAATAACAAAGAGGGAACATATATTTGGAAGGACACATGATTTTGTCATGGCAAATAGCATAACAAAGAGGGCAATTGCCATATGTATTAGGGAAAACGATGTTGTCAGGGGTATAACAATGGTGTCAAAGTAGCGATACGGTGAAAGGGGAGGGGGCGAAAATGACGGGCAGAACCTATTTCTATTTTTAATTAGCCCCCCCCCCCCCACACCTCCTCCAAATCACTAAAATGATGGCATCGTCGGGCCGGTAAAGATTATGGTTGCTAAACCGAAAAGTCTGGAGTTCGAATCCCCTGGCAGATGAGGTACAATAGCTGAGTACAGCTACCTCTCTAAAAGAGACAACTCCATGATCAAACTGATGCCTGTTAGTTTGTTCTTGAATAGACAAATGTTATGGAAGCAAATCCAAAAAGAAAAGCAGTCAAGGCCTATATGGACATTACAGTTTGACACGTAATACTACAGTTAAGAACGAAGAAGAAGAAGGAGACATTAATAATGTAACTTTTAAATATACAGCTGCAGGAATATTATTATACCAACATTGAAATCAATAATAAATGTCACCCCCAGGGGCGTAGCGAGGGGGGGGGGGGGGGCGGGGAGTGCGGACCGCACCGGGTGACACCATTTAGGGGGGTGACACCGAGGCAAAAAATAGCAAAATATATAGAGAAAAACTTGAGGGGGGGTGCAAATGCAAATCGAAAGTTTGAGGGGGGGGGGGTGCAAATAAAAAAACTTGATGGGGGGGGGGTGCAAATCGAAAACATGAAAATTTGTCCCCGGGAAGGGTCGCAACGCCCCTGGGGGGGGGGTGACACCATTAAGTGCCGCACCGGGTTACACCCGACCTCGCTACGCCACTGGTCACCCCCACCCCCCCCCCCCCCCCACATGACATTTTTTTTTTCAAATGGTTTTCTAAAATGAAAATAAAATTTTACACTCTGTTAAAAAAACTTAGTTAGAAATGTTTTTTAGCTGAAACACAAGAAATGTGATTAAGAGATAAGGAAAACGAAACTTGTTGTACGTAAAAAAAAAACGCAACACTTTACTGATGTTTGAAGGAATTTTGTTACAAGATAAAAGGTGAATTTTGAAACTTCTGTTTGTTGAACTTCAAATACACGAGACAAATTTTTTTTCCCTAAAAAAAGTTGCTCAAACCATGTAAAAATAAAATAAAAAAAATCCTCAAAAAGATTGCTCAAGCGATATAAAGTTAAAATTACATTTTATTTGTACTTCAATACGATCGGATGTGATGTATAATTTACACTAAAAATAAAATGTGCTTTAAAAATGATTGACAAACAGCTTATTGTATAAAATTTCAAGGCGTTGCAACAAAACTCCTGCGCATGGACATGAAATACCGTTGTGGTATTGCATGTGTTAGATGATCATCGCTCTCTCCTTCTCGAGTTTAGTGGCTTAAAAACTTACAGTTGTTGAAGATTTCCTTAAAGGCTTTTTTTTTTAATATGTAGACTTAGTGGCAATGGATCACTTGAGAGGAATTCTAGGCGCCTGGTTTGGTTGTCCCGTTCTCACCTGTACATACGAGCAGTCTCTATCCCTGTATGTGTATTTGTGTGCATACATACTTAAATAATTTTAAAATACATATAAAATGTACAGGTTTATGATTTTGAAAATATATATGATATGTACATTACTCTTATATATATATATATATATATATATATATATATATATATATATATATATATATATATATATATACTAATATTTATACACATGCATCAATACACTTATGCAATGGCGTCGTTTGGTCTGGTGTCACCCGGTGCGGCGCCTCATGGTGTCGCCCCCCCCACCCTTAGTCGGGATCGTCAATTTGTATTTAAAATATTTTTTTTACTCTAATTAACCATTAATTGAACTGGCATAGAAATTTTTTATTCTTACATTTTGCAATGTTTTGATTTCGTATCACCCTAAATGGTGTCACCCGGTGCGGTCCGCAACCTCCGCCTAGCGGCGCCTCTGCACATATGTATTGTAAATATGTTTGTAAATTTTGGAAGGCGTTGTGTGGCTCAGAGTGAAGCGATCACGTAAACCCTAGGTTTCTCGCTTGTCACTACCTAAGCATTAGGTTCCTATTAAATCAAACTGGACCCCAAAATTTAATTAATAACGAAGTTAACTCTTGAGCTAAATTATGTCGCACCTATACTAAATCGGGGATGATATATATATATATATATATATCTATATATATCTATATCTATCTATCTATCTATCTATCTATCTATCTATCTATCTATATCTATATCTATATATATATATATATATATATATTATATATATATATATATATATATATATATATATATATATATATATACACTGATATATTTAACGAACACGTTGAAAGTTTTACGTACTTGACGAGGGGCTCAGCGTAGGAAGATCACGTAGAGCCTTCGCTCTCGTGTTGTGGAATGATGACGTCATCTAATTCATAAATCGTCGAGACTAGATAAGAAGGAAGTGAACGGCGATGTTTGTTGAGGTGGTTTCAGTACGTTCGTATCCCTCGTTCTTTCAGCCGGGGTGCTTTAATCAGCTGGGGGTCGTTATCAGGTCGTCTAAGGAGGCTGAGGTGTGTGTGTGTGTGTCTGTGTGTGAATCTGTGTGTGTGTGTGAGGGGGGGGGGGTCGGGCTATACGTTATCAGGTCGTATGAGGAGGCTGATGCTGAGGTGTGTGTCTGGTGTGTGTGTATGTGTGTGTGTGTTTGTGGGGGGGGGGGGGGGGGGTCGGGCTATACGTTATCAAGTCGTCTGAAGAAGATGATGGTGAGGTGTGTGTCTGTGTGTATATGTCTGTCTGTGTATGTGTCTGTGTTTGTGTGTGTATGTATGCGTAGTTGGGGGAGTTTAAATGTTAAGATACGTGACTGTGATATGAAGTGTATCTTCGGTTATAAAACATCTTGAGCCGTAGATTTATTTATAACTTCATGTTTGTTGTTATATACTAGGACATCTGAAGATTTATTTTTGATTTTGATTTGAATTCAAAAATTTATTTTGTTTACTCCAAAAATATGAAGCCTCAATACCCCCCCCCCCCCCCCTCCCCCCCCCCCCCCCCCCCCCCCCCCCAACACTATCCCTGTATTATCTGAATAGAGCTCGTATCTCTTGTTTTCGTTCAGTGTACAAATACTGGCGATGACAATGTTCTCAGGCATTCACGAAAATTAAGATGATCTACAAATTCGACATAAACAAAAGGGAAGAATTGAACTTTTTCTTCTTCTACGTTCTTACTTATAGTGTTGGAAGATATTCCCTCCAACACAATTAAGTATTACGTGTCAACTTGCTATGCGCAGTATAGAATTAAACTGAACTCGCGACTTTCGGGTTAGCTGAAGCACTCGACTACCCAGTATCTTATTTCACATGTTATAATCAGTCTCGAGTTCGAACCCTCGGGCAGATGAGGCTCATTAGCTGGGGACAGCCACTCTTCTAGGAGAGACAACTCCAAAACTAAACAACTGCTGCCTTGTAGTTTGTTCTTGGTTGGACAAAGGCTATGGAAGCAAATCCAAAAAGAAAAGCAGGCTGAAATCGGAGTCAATGGCCTCAATGGCGCATAACCAGTTGACACGTAACGCTTAATTGTGTTGGAGGCGTGGTCGAGTCGGCAAAAAGCTCATGGTTTATAAATTCGAACAAAGTCTCGAGTTCAAACCCACTGGCAGATAAATCTCGATCCCCTTCAACACTAATAATTAAGAACGAAGAAGAAGAAGAAGAAGAAAGTCAATCGTCGTTTACATCAACTAAAACAACTGTAACAACAGTAATCACATACGAGAGAATCTTAGAAAAACTAGCACAATGACATGAACACTCTGACTCGATATTACAAAATATGTCTTTGAAGCAAACTTTAGCCTTAGCATTGACCAATATCCGACCTCCCCCCACCCGTCAAATAGCCACCCCAACCCTCTCTACCCACAAAGACCGCTTGAGTGCAACACTGGTGAATAAATCGATTTAAAAGTCACCTGCTTGCCGTGATGCGAAGATGCATAAAATAATTAGCCATTAGTTAATTACTCTAATAATTAAAATACCTGAAATTCCACAACAGTCATGTTTTTTCCTGTCTCATTTTCAGGCAATCGATTTGACGTCAGAACAAGTGGCAGGTAACTACGACCTACGTACATACATACATATATATATATATATATACGTATATATATATATATATATATATATTTATATACACACATGTATATATACACAGAGGCGTAGCGAGGTGGGGGGGGGGGGGGGCGGGACCGCACCGGTGACACCAAGGCAAACAATAGCAAAATATATAGAGAAAACTTTGATGGGGGTGGGGGGTGCAAATCGAAAGTTTGAGGGGGGGGGGGGGGGAGTGCAATCGAAAGTTTAAGGGGGGGGGTGTGCAAATCGAAATTGTGTCCCCCGGAAAGGGTCGCTGCGCCTCTGGGGGGTGACACCATTAAGTGCTGCACTGGGTGACACCCGACCTCGCTACGCCATTGTATATATATATGTATATATATACATAATAATTGACTATATATATACATATATATGCATATATATATATATATATATATATATATATATATAATATATATATATATATATATATATATTTATATATATATATGTATAGGCCTCTCTCTCTCTCTCTCTATATATATATATCACGCCTATATATTTGTATAGACATATATTATCTATGTATATAAATTTATATGATGTGTATACATATATGATCACTTTAAATTTTGTTTTGATCCCCACAAACGAGTTAGATTTAGGAAAATACTAAAATAAAAGCTAGCCTTATGTTTCAATTAATGTAGCAATCTGATTGGAACATTTGATATCAAGAGACCAAGCAGTGTAACATATTTTCATGTGACAAAGCTCAGACTGACCCCAGGAATTACATTATGTTCACGTAAATCAAAAGTAAACAACGGGGGTCAGCTAAGTTCTTATTTAAAAAAAAATGATACACACTGCGGAATACAAGGCATCCGACTCCCCGTGCCTAAGTTCCCGACCCCACCACTTCAACCCGCTACCCGGAATTCTCTAATTGTAGCGCTCGCCTTGCCATGGCACTTTCAAAAGACGGCGCGCAATTAGCAGCGCGCATCACGTCTGCGGCGTCCAGTGGCAGAGCTGGTAGAGTATTTTAAATCTCGTTTTGATGAAGGCTGGCGCAGACGTTAACATTTTTCTAGACTTCAAGAGAATAACATGTCAAAATTGAGGAGTTTCTTTTTATGAAAAAATAAAATAAAAAAATAAGACGAAACAACAAGAAGATATTGTGGAGGTGTTAAGTAAGTGGAAAATAGCTTCAATTTTTCTGGCATAGGGCGCGGTCTTGAATTTTTCTCGCCCCCTTTATGGTTATATTTATAGAACAACATTACTTGCAGCTTTTGGTGGATCCATCCGCTACACTGACACTATGTAGGAAAGTTTAGAACTCAAATTATTCTTCATCGCTTGTCCTTTTAAAGCTCTGTGTCTAGTCTAGCTACAGCTCTAACTCAAACCAATCCTAACCATGACCCTAACCATGACCCTAACCCTAACCCTAACCATGACCCTAACCGTGACCCTAACCCTAAATCCAGAGGATAAACTAGTTGATACAGACCTAGCGATCTATTGAGCAGATGAAGTGAAGTTCATGATTCTTTACCTTGGTATATGAAGGGATGGTGTGGTCATCGCTATGCACAGCTGCTTTTACTTTCCATAAAGTCAGCTAGGTACCCGTAAGAGCTGGGTAGACACAAGTCCGGATTGGGATCCGAACTTGAAACCTTTGGGCCAGCAGCCAAAGGCTCTACCATTTGACCATGCCGTTCCATTAAAAACCAGTTGATATGCCAACGAGAAATTACAAATATGTCAACATGAAACAACTGACAGACACAACATGATCCCCCTCACCCCCACCCCACCGTCACCTAAGCCCTTATATTTTTTCTACATAGAGTTTAAAAAGGCCTTCAGTAATGTAAGCCCTTATATTTTTTCTACATAGAGTTTAAAAAGGCCTTCAGTAATGTAAGCCCTTATATTTTTTCTACATAGAGTTTAAAGAAGCCCCCAGTCTTGTAAGCCCTTATATTTGTTCTACATAGAGTTTAAAGAAGCCTTCAGTATTGTAAGCCCTTATATTTTTTCTACATAGAGTTTAAAGAAGCCTTCAGTATTGTAAGCCCTTATATTTTTTCTACATAGAGTTTAAAGAAGCCTTCAGTATTGTAAGCCCTTATATTTGTTCTACATAGAGTTTAAAGAAGCCTTCAGTATTGTAAGCCCTTATGTTTTCTCTACAGAGTTTAAAGAGGCCTTCAGTCTTTTCGACAAAGATGGCGACGGCACCATCACGACCAAAGAACTGGGGATCGTAATGAGGTCACTGGGTCAGAACCCGACAGAGGCGGAGCTTCAGGACATGATAAACGAGGTCGACGCTGATGGTGAGTACTTCATAGATTAGCCGTACCGTACAGGTGATCATAGGTAGGTTACTCTTTAGTGGAGACATGAACATGCTAGGTGAGGTCGATGACGTCATTGGATGGGGCTGGTCAGTTCTTCCACTCCGTGTTTATTCCAATTGCAGGTTGGTCAAGAATCAAAGACGATAGTAAATTACTGACTGATTAGTCAGTCATTGCTAAAAGAATATTGAGTCTAGTTAAGATGAACTCATTACATGAAATAGCTGAATTTTATCACTTTGTATTATATTAACGACAAGGACAAGTGTATACAGTGTATACAGATTTCTCGATATAATAAAAGTATTTTTTTTTCCTGATGAAGACATAAAGCCGAACATTTATTTACTTGTTTTGTAAAACTTGTTTTAAGTATAATCAAAACGTCACACTGCACAAACTCAAAATGTCCGTTCACACTTATTCATACCTGCCAGTTTAAAATAAAAAATAAAAAGTAAGATCTTTAATTTTTAATTCATATTTTTCAAAACGATCTATACCCTCAAACTTGCTATGCATAGAAAATTACGGAACCGTTCTACAAATCATATTGTGTGTGTGTGGTTATCTGATTTTATTAACGTAAGATAATTTGTGAATAAACTAATTTTTGTAGCTTGATTTAATTGGTTTAACTTATTAGTTTTACCCACTCTCCTGTGTTTTAGATTTTCACTTGCTTGTTTGTGACAAGACCACGACTTGAGCTCAAAGTTTCGAAAACTTAATTTTTTTTGTATCACTTAAAATGTTCGTGTGGAATTTTTTTAAAGCACCTTTGACAGAATACAAATTTAAAAAATCGAATAGGTTTTTAAATATTTTGACTGGTGATGAGTATAGTTATTTTTTTTAAATTTTTATTTTGGTCACGCAACGAGATTTGACAAACGGACTCAATTGATTTCTGATTTTCAGGCAACGGAACGATTGATTTCCCAGAATTCCTGACGATGATGGCGCGGAAGATCAAGGACACCGACTCGGAGGAGGAGCTCCGCGAGGCGTTCCGCGTGTTCGACAAGGACGGCAACGGGTTCATCTCCGCCGCGGAGCTGCGTCACGTGATGACCAACCTGGGGGAGAAGTTGACGGACGACGAGGTGGACGAGATGATCCGGGAGGCGGATATGGACGGGGACGGGCAGGTCAACTATGAAGGTGGGTGGTGGGGGGGGGGGGGGTAAGTGCTCGGTTCAGCTTTCTAGGCGGTGTCTTAACTTTTGACGTGGTAGTGTTTAAAGGAAACATGCAACGCACGTAATACAAAGTCACTTTGGCGTCATTAATCTACCAGTGGCGTCAGTAGAACGTCTGATACCCGGTCAGAGTTTCTTCCAGGCATCTCTTCGGGGAGGGAGGGGGGGGCTTTCACCCCCACCCCTAAAGAAAGTCTACCGCTTCCCCCGAACGAACTGGAATTTATATAAAAAACATACTTTTTTTACCAGTGTCCGACCCCCGGAAAATGTTGACCGCCCCCCGAAAATATCAATTGCCCCCCCCCCCCCCGGAGAAAAAAGTCTGGAAGAAACACTGTACCCGGTGTGTCAAATCTGGTTGTAACCCCCAAAGTTTAAAAAAAAAACAACATCATGACACTACAAGATAGTAGACCATTTGATATTTGAGCATTAAAAAAACCAATCACAAAGCCTAGGCCCTAATGTTGCCCGTGTATCAGGCTTCCCGCTGTCAACAGGACGTTACATATACAGCTTGGTATCAGCAGTGACATGTGTCAACAACAGCAGTGCCAACAAAGCTGATGGAAGTGTCGCAGGAGCTGCCGAAAGGAAACCAGAGCTGGTAATTCCATGGCCTGAGGCGACCAAAGCTTTCATTATAGAAAGAAAATTAGTTTTATTTTATAATTCTCAATGGTGTATTTAAAAGCTTACTGTTAAAAAGTTTTTAAAAAAATGTGTTTTATTTTTATTTCCGGTTACCTAAACGTATGGTATATCCATCTCCACTTTCTTTTACCGAATTTTCAAAACTAGTCTCTACAACTTACTGTATATAAACTCCGTTTAATTTTGCGGCTCACAAAACGATTTTCTACAGGATTGTTTCTTAAGGTTTTAGATTTAGCTTTTGTTGTATCACAGTAACACAACTCCAATCTTCTTAATCTATGATTTAGTGGGCCTATTCGGCTAGGATCAGTTGAAGGTTTAAATTTAAAATTGTTGAGCGCTACCTGCATAAGGTAATAGAGATTATAGTTTTAAATAAACCGGGAGTGATCTCCCCTAAACTTTCTCGAATATTCTTATATAAAACAACAGGGGATGGAAACTCGGGCTATAGACATGATTTTTAATCCATTAATTTTTTAAATACTTAAAGTTTTAAAAATAGAATAAAGTCTCGTAGACAAAAGAGTTGCACTCCAAGTGAACGCTAAATAAAAAAATGCATAATAGTGCGCAATATTATTAGTACTTTAAAAATTTACATTCGTTTTTTGAGAAATCGGAAGTAGCGTAAATTACTACTTCTGGTCAACGGAAATTACTCAAAATTTAACAGAAGGTAGAGAATTAGATCTTTTACTTACATGTGAAAGTTCATTTATCTATCTGAAATAGTACTCAAGTTATAGGCTTTTGAAAAATTCAAAGTAGAAAAAGTACCACTTCCGGTTGTCGGAAATCGCTCAAAAGTTGATACGGATCTACGATTTTGGTATAATACTTATATATGAAATTTCATCAACCTAGCTGTAACGGTACTCAAGTTATCGTGTTTACACACGGACAGACACACAGACACACAGACACACACACACACACACAGACATACGGACAAGATTGCAAAATTATGTTTTTCCGTATCAGTGAGGTGCAAAACGTCGAGATTTGTAAAAATCTCGATTTTTTTTTTTGCACGATTACAATACTTTCTCTATACTACGTATATACGAGAAAGTAAAAAAGTATCATTAAGGTAGTATTGTTTTTTTTTCTTAAACGAGACATCAACAAATAACGGAATAAATGAGCACCAAAAGAAAAAACAAACAAAAAATATTTTCTATTTTCCAGAATTTGTGAGAATGATGACAACAAAATGAGATTACCTGTCCTTTGATAATCGCCGCCATATTTTGTGTGCTATGGATGAGTACTACACAGGAAGTTGATGTCATGAACTCATGAACTTTTGAAAGATAATTTGATTGCTCTCAAGCCTGTTTTATTTTAAACAATGTGATGAAAATGTTCATGTTTTTAAATGTACCGATTGTGATCAGACTATTGCGAAACAAACCATTATTGTAACTTTCATGTACTGTTTTTCATCGCTTTTTATATAATAATGAAAAATCAGCTTTTTTTTTTTAAAAAAAAAATATCCTTAAACATGCACTTGTTTGAATCGCTTATGCATCTTTGTATTTTTGTAAAATCGAAGTTGTAAAACGCCGATGACGTAGTCTTACCATCAGAGTTTCTTTCATGCATCTTTCACCAGGGGTCGACTGGCTCTTGAATCTCCCGGGGAGGGGACCGACACTGGTATTTTCTATATACATTGTACATTTGTTTTCTTTTTTCGTCCAAGTGTTGAGGGGGGGGGGGGGTGGGTGGAGAATGTATCCTCTTCCCCAGAGAGATGCATGGAAAAAAACATTGAGTACAATTGTTCCCTCCCATCCAAGTGCTAGTTTTGTTAATGTAGAAGGCACTACATCCTTCATCATCAAACTTCTAAAACTTGTTTTAAAGAGCGATCAATCGGAAATAAATCTGCTGCGGTTTTTTTTCGGTTTAAGCAACTAAACGCATTAAAGAATTTATTTCCAAATCTTAGCTCACTAGCGTAGAACAACTAGCTCACCGGTATATTATAGAGCTGCCTCACGTGCACATACATTTTTGGCTCACTTACAAAGAACATCTAGCTCACCGGTATAGAAAACCTAGCTCACGTGCAGAAAATATAGATATGACAAACACAGGCCTTTCCTAACATTGGTATCCAAAGGCTAGCTACACGCTTAGAAAATATTTGCAAACGGCAAAGCTCCATTGTTTGGTAGAGTTTAAAGGTTTCAGTTAATCTAGGGTCTAACGCTAGAGGGCTAGTCAGGCTTATTTGGCTGTTTTCTAATTGCTTGTTTCCAAAATAATGTCAGCTTAGCATTTTTTATTCTTCCTCTAATGGCTTAAATTTAAAGCTAAAATCAAAACATGAACACACGTAGATCTTGATTAAAAATATAAACAAATATCTGCGGGGATTTAAAGGCATCCTGTTATATATATATATATATATATATATATATATATATATATATATATATATATATATATATATATATATATATATATATATAGTACAGTAGTAAATATACTGTTTATATATAGTTTAGAGTTCATCCTGTAAAGTTTCAAGTGCAAGTAGAAATCATTTTAACAAAGTGCCTTTGAACAGTGCGGGCCATTGTTCATCTATATTTTATACTGCTGAACTACAAGCCGCATTATTTGTTTATGGAGAATTTTTAATATTGAAATTCGGAAAAGTATAATACTTATCACACAACGTATTTGTCTATAACGCGACATATTTTTTCTCGCTTGTATATTATTGATTGCGTCAAATGCTTATTTATTTCTAAATTGCTTTTTCTTTTAAGTATTTAATTAATATTCTCAGTTTAATTCCAGGTAATTAAGCTCCTTACTAATGTGTTGTTATTTAGGATAACATGTTTTAATTGAAATTAGGGTGAAATTTTGAGGGTTTTTATTACGTTTGTTTTACAACGTCATTACAACATATGCCTTATACCTGGTATAAATTATTTTACCCAACTAATCTGCCATCTTGTTTATCAACACCTACAGGAAATGACCTCATGCGGCTGAAAAGTTTTTATAATATTTTTGAAGCACTGATTTTTGGTAGGGTTGGTATTCTACCAGTTTAGAAATCGGGAGGAAGGTTGGATATAATGTTTTGGTTAAGGTAATATTTAGTGTTTGTCTGAAGGTGAGGTTAAAAAAGTACTCCACTACCAGGTTAGCGTTAGGATTAAGAGTTTAGTTTGTAGTTTAGGGTTAAAATTTAACAACAGATTGAGGTTTGATTAGTTTCGGCGGTTGAGTTAGGATAAAATAATCTAGGATTACGTAAATAGCTGATAGCCTTAACCAATATATTAATTATGGTTAGACAGATTAGACGAGGTGTGTGTGTGTGTGTGTGCGTGTGTGTGTGTGTGGGTGGGGGGGGGGGGGGGTAAAAACTGCTTGATCGATCAGAAACTACCTTAAAAACGTTGACAATTCAAAACCAAAACCATTTATTTATTTCTTATTGGTAAGTGTTGTTTAAAAAAAATTAACATGCATTTAATTAAATTAATTAAACCAATTTAATTAATTAAGCTGAAAACCACACTGCTTGTACATGTACATAAATCCCAACTGGCGGCAGTTGACTGCAGCCATCGAATAAACATTTTAAAATATCCACACCGGTTTGTATTCGTGTTTGTGGTTTTTACATTAATGTCTGTTTTTTTAATTAGAGTTGTCTAAATACTAAATACAAAAATACTAAAAAACATGAAATACATCCAATCTTTAATTAAGTCAAACAATAATCAATCAGCCAGATTTTTATAACCATATTTATTTTAACATCAAAATTTTAATTTTTTTAGTGGGTTTTTGGAATAATTTCAAGGCTTTTCTCAATTTGGTATATCTATGCACAAACACTATCTTAAAACACTGACATTTTTACAGCCAGATTTTTATAACCATATTTATTTTAACAACATGATTTTTTTTAGTGGGTCTTTGGAGTAATTTCTCACTTTGGTATATCTATGCACACATTTGAGATTTTACTAAAAGTAAAATTATCAACTTTTGAAATATCCTACACTATCTTAACACACTCACATTTTTACATCAACCTTTACCAAAAACAAAATTTGAGTTGACCTCAAAAAATAAAAAATAAATAAATTAAAAATAAAAAGAATCAGTTCAGGTTGGGGCTTGGCGTGGTAAAGCTCTTGGTTGCTAAACCGAAAAGCCACTCTTCTAGGAGAGACAACTCCAAAATTAAACAACTGCTACCTTGTAGTTTGTTCTTGGTTGGACAAAGGCTTTGGAAGCAAATTAAAAAAGAAAAGCAGGCTGAATTTGGAGTCAATGGCCTCAATAGCGCATAACCAGTTGACACGTATACTTAATTGTGTTGGAGGGGAATCCCACTAAAAATTAAGAAAGAAGAAGAAAAAAGTTCCGGTTGTTCGCTCATCGATTTAATAAAATACGACAGCTGCATCTGACTCGGAAATAAATTGTAATTAACTAATTAAAACATGATTTGAAGAGGTGTGTGTGTGTGTGTGTGGGGGGGGGGGGGGGGGGGTTAAACGCTGCTTGATATATCAGAAACTACCTTAAATACTTTGATAATTCAAAACTAAAAACCATTTATTTATTTGTTATTGGTAAGTGTTGTTTAAAAAACATTAACATGCATTTAATAGAATTAAAAGTAAAATGATCAACTTTTAAAGTATTCTCCTACACTATCTTAACACTCTCCCATTTTTACATTAATATTTACCAAAAACAAAATTTGAGTTGACCTCAAAAAAATAAAAAAATAAAAATAAAGATAATCAGTTCAGGTTGTTGGCTCATCGATTTAATCAAATACGACAGCTGCACCTGACTCGGAAATAAGTTGGAAATAACTAATTAAAACTTTATTAGCACCATTAAACAGACTTAACTCGTAAACTGATTAAAGAACTAATTACAGGTTGACAGGTAATACTTAATTGTGTTGGAGGAAATACCCTTAAAAAATCAAGAACGAAGCAGAAATAAAAACTGTCTTGTTTGGTTGTTGAACTAAGGAATATAAAAATGTATATCAACAAACAGTACAATCAAAGGCATAGCGAGGGGTGAGGTGGTGGGGGGAGGGGGGCAAAGAAAGGGTGCTGACCGCACCGTGTGACATAATTTAGAGGAGGTGACACCAGTGTTTCTTCCAGACTTTTTTCTCCGGGGGGGCACTTGAAATCTTCGGGGGGGCGGTAAACTTTCTTCGGGGGGGCGGACACTGTTAAAAGTATATATTTTCTATATAAATTATATAAATTTCATTTCGTTCGGGGGGGCGGTAAAAATTTTTCGGGGGGGCTTCGCCCCCCCGAAGAGATGCCTGGAAGAAACTCTGGGTGACACCAAGGCAAGAAATAGAAAAATATCTACACGTTGCCTTAGGGAATAATGTTTTGTTGTGAATCGAAATAATTTATATGTCAATCCCAGTCTCTGATGGGTGGGGGGGGGGGGGGGGGGGAGTGACACCAAATTGTATAATTTACTACAAAAACAATGATTTTTTAAAATGGAATTAATAAATGTTAGCGGTAGGTCCCTAAATGCTTTTTCTATATGAATTAATATGTTTACACGAATTGACGCCATTTGACAAAAATTTGGGTGGTGCGTCCAAATACAAAATTTACCTAAGTGGATTGGATTGAAACCGCATAGAAAATTTACAAATCTGCATATTATTGATCAAGCTAATTATCATACAACAGCCTACGATTGTGTAAGTGTGTGTATTTGTACGTGTGTGTGTACGTGTGTGATACCAATAGAACAATAGCTGCACATTTGATTGTGCGTAAGTAATTTAGCCTTGTGTCGGTGTTCCTATGTTTTTACATTTTGTATAATAATAAAATGTATGCTAGCCTATCGTTATCAGGGTGTCAACGTTTATGTCGCCATTACCTAGTGAAAACCACATTGTTCGCAGTTTTACTCCCGGTTTATTTAATAAATTGTCTTTAATTACCGAAAATACTAAAACGTCAAATATATTCACTCTATTTTATAGTCCGAAAATAAACAAACAATCAGGAGTTTATTACCATATTAGTTTTAATTACACTATGCATTATTTTTAAAATATTTAATGGGCTTTTCAATGCAGATAAAAAAGAGGCTATCAACTTTAGCTGGCCAATCAAATACGAACACGGTACTGACTTGAATTTGTACTTATGTAAAGTTTGCCCAAGACTAGCACATGATACGTGACCTGTCTCTGAAACGGTCAAGTTTTCTTGCCTAGTAGCTTGTATGGGAGAACAATTCTATTAAGGTAAAAGTAACAGTTAAAGTAGAATTCCCCTGAATATATTTTTCAGGAATGTTACAAGGAAACTATTCATAAAGTGTATCTGATTTATGTTAAAGTACAAATATTCATATAATATTTATATTATAATTTAACCGTTACAGAAATAAATGCTTATTAATGTATCTTAAGTTATGTTACAGTAAAAACATTAACACAATTTTTTTAAAGCTATATTACAGGAAAAACATTTATAAAATTTATCTTAAATTATGACACAGTAAAGATATTCATAAAAGTTACTTATCTTATATTATGTTACAGTAAAGATATTCATAAAATGTATCTTAATTTATGTTGTTATAAAATATTCATGATATTTATCTTCGGTTTTAAGTTTCTGATGCACATTTAGATAAATAAATTCTAATCTGGATTTCGTAAGTTTGACAACGATCGAAGCTAGGATTTAGAGTTTTAAATACATCTAAAATTTACACACTGTAACAAAACTATGTTTGTACAATCTATATTATTTTTAGCGCAATTTCCATTCTGGAGAATTGCGTTTATTAAGTCGTCATTTCTGGATGTATGAATGAATGAATGAATGGATGGATGGATGTGTGTCCGCAGCTTTAAGTCGTATCTCCTCCTCAACGAAGCAATATCGAGGACTAGTTCCAACAGCAAGTATGTTAAGCAAGTTACGAGGACGAACATAGGCCATAAAAATTCCGGGTTTCTTTCATGGATTTCCCGAAAAAGCAAAAAAACCTCGAAAAAATGCAGTTTTTGGCCCATATCTCGGCAACCAGACTTAGCGACTTGAAACATGTACCAATCGATTCCTGCTATAATTTAGAACAATATTGCCGAAGAAAGTTTTCAAAAATATCCTTTCGTTCGGTCACAAAATTTTTTTTTAATTAATTAAAATTTGGACCGAATTAGTAGGCGTTTATCCAACCACACGACACGCGTCATCACGTTCAATAGCTGCGCCATCACGTTCAATGGCTGCGTCATCACGTTCAGTAGCTAGGCGCGCAATGGTTTTTAGTCATGTAACTCTATTGTAAATAAAACATGTATTTTAACCAATGGTTTTACTAACCCTGCTCTTGATTTACGCTACGACAGAGCTATTTTTAGATAACGTAAGGAAATTGCGCTAAAATTGTCACTAGACTTTTTAATTACCTTGTTTTAAACAGCTTTCGTACTCACACAAACTCACACAAAAGAGAAAGTCCTAGAGAGTTCTTTACGTCTCTGTAACCATAACATAAGGTAGGAACTTAATTTTGATAGATTGTAATATAATATACACAATAATGTTGTTATTTTAATATTAATTAATACTTAACTATTAGTTAAGTATACATCTAAAATTTACACAATGAAACAAAACTATGTTTGTACAATCTATATTATTTTTTTAAACATATAAAGCAATGTATCTCTGTTATTCTGTCTGTCTATTAGTGTATTACTTCACCTTTCATCCAATCGCCATAAAAGTTTGGGAATTTATTGAGAATACTCATGGAGAAGTTTCTGTTAAGACTTTCATGCAGCACGCACTGGGCGGTTGTGTGGGCAAACCCGTGCTCTCGACAAGTAGGATCCAAAAAAATACCGCGCAGCATTTTTTTTTTACATTAAAATAATTTTGTTTTAAAAAACAAGGTCATGAGTCTGAGAAAATAGAATTGGTAAAGCACTGTTGAAACCCTCATAAAATATTACGTTATAGTTTCTTATGGACCACAGCAACACGCGGACGGGCACGCTAGTTTAAATTTTTATTTTTATTTTATTTTAAATACTTCCTGAGTGATCCATGTTTTTACTAGTATTAAAATGTTTTATAAATAATTTACTATAAAATAAAAACAACATAACATGGCATTATAATAAAATGCTGCAATTAATCACTAAAAATGTAAAGTTTTGATTTGTGCTCTTTACACTGCAGGTTTGATTGGTTAGATTCTTAAACACCCAAGCCCTGAAAATGTTAAAAATAACTATCCTGAAAAATGTGCTTGCTTTCTTCGTGATTGCTATATTGCCGCTAACGGATGCAGGTAACACAATAATCATATATATATATATATATATATATATATATATATATATATATATATATATATATATATATATATATAGGGTAAAGGAGGGCGTTAAGAGCCACACTTTTTAGTTAGCACCTGTACATTTTTAAAGATTTCTACTAATCTAAGAATTTTTTAGTATTGAAAATATGGCAAAATTATTCTAACATATCTTACACAATATAAAAATAATAACAAAGTCTATTAAATATACTTTAAATGGGTTTAATTGAAAATTTATTGTCATACCCCCGAAATCAGCATTTGGGGTGAAAGGAGCCGGGCAATGGGGCAATAAGCATTATCTCCTAGTTTAGACTAACTCCTCAATAAAAATAATTAATTTCTAACTCCAAAATAGTTAATGCTGTGTACACACACTTTAACTGATACTAGCTATCACTAGGCCCCAATGGGCCCAGTCTACAATTGATACAATTACAGGTGTACATAGGGCCTAAAGTCAAGTAGTTTACAGTAAGCACATTAGTGTGCCTAGTGTGTAGCTAGTATACTAGTGTGTAGCTGTCCAGAGTTAACATTCTTGTATGTAAAAAGGGTTGGTACTAACTAATCTGCCTTAATGCTTTCCCCTGATAAGCCATGTGTGCTATACATTACATAACATGACATGGAGGTGAGAAATGTTGAGGGGAGAGCAGTGGTACTGGTTTCCCCTTTGTTCTCCTTGCTGGACCCTGAGGGCCATAAATTACATAAGGAGATGCTATCTCTGGTTGGCTGAGATCTAAGAACTAAGTCCATGCTACCTACAAAGAGATAAGTTTTATGGTGGGTTAGATACAGGTGGGGGCTGGGTATCATGGGGGTGAGAAATTGTGAGGGGAGAGCAGTGGTACTGGTTTCCCCTTTTTTTCTCCTTGCTGGACCCTGAGGGCCATAAATTACATAAGGAGATGCTATCTCTGGTTGGCTGAGATCTAAGAACTTAGTCCATGTTACCCACAAAGAGATGAAGTTTAATGGTGGGTTAGATCATGGAGGTGAGAAATTGTGAGGGGACAGCAGTGGTACTGATTCCTCTTTGGTCTCCACCCTGCTAGACCATGAAGGTCATATGTTACATAACATGCCACCACAGATTGTCTGAGATCTGTAACTGTAATCCATGTTACCTACAAAGAGATGAAGTTTTATGGTGGACCAGAAACTGGTGGGGGCTGGGTATCATGGGGGTAAGAAATTGTAAGGGGGGAGCAGTGGTATTAATGTGTCTGTTTACTTCCATGCTGGACCATGAGGGTCATAAATTACATAACATACCACCCCAGATTGGCTGAGACCTAAGAACATTTATTCCTGTTACCTACAAAGAGATTAGAAGTTTTATGGTTGGTTAGAAACAGGTATGTATTGCCCCTTAGTACTCATACCATTTTAAAAATTACCTTGCTAACATGAGATGACTGAATTTTTACTTTTTAGCAGGTTAGAATAGTATTTCTATCATTTAGACACAAGTCTGTTTAATAATTAATACATTTTGTGTTAACTATTCCTATACCAGTGTTATATTCAGTGGTCTAATAAATGAGAAACTTGCACATAGGGTTTCAAGAGCCACATAACAGTATCTGTTATAACTTTTCTAAACAGGCAAGCTAGTGAACAAAATTAATGTATTCATGTAGATTTAGTTATTATCTAACAAATAAAACCATTATGGTAATGATCAGTCAAGTTTTACTCTGATAATGATAAAAACTTTATAGCATGGTAAAATGGGACTAATGTCGGCCATTTTGTTTTGGCACCAATAATCACTGTGCAAAAAAAATTCACCAAAATAAAACTATTCTAGCCATAGCTATAAAAATAGTGTTAAAATGTACAACAACCAATACTCTAATACAGGAACAAAGAATGGGCTTGAAAAACTCATTTGGTTTATTACAAAGTGAAGTTTCCCAAGTTATGTCTATTTGGAAAAAAAGTTCACAAAATGGTTTTATGGAGATGAGAAATTTTAGGGAAAGAGCAGTGGGATTAAATCTTGTCTCATCCTCTCCCTATTAGACCAAGTGGGTCATAAATTACCTAAAATGAATCCTCTGCTTCTCTGTTATCAAAGAACAGCAGTGGTTGTTACCTCAGAAGTAGATTAGCAGTGTTATTGGGGGTTTTGTGGGGGTGGGGTGTTGATTGGGGCTTAATACCACACGGCTCTTAACGCCCTCCTTTACCCTATATATATATATATATATATATATATATATATATATATATATATATATATATATATATATATATATATATATATATATATATGTATATATATATTCTATATATATATATTCACTTAACATTGTATTTTCTGTGTATTCGCATGTATATATGTATTCACATAAATTTTTTTTTTTTCAGGATGTTCTTAATTATGTTTTTAAACTACGCGCTTTAGACTGAACATCAACGTTTAAAGTTTAACGCAAGGGGTCTCCAAACTTTTCAGCCCGAGGGCCGATTTAACTATCAAATATCAGAGTTTCTTCCAGGCATCTCTTTTGGTTTCGAATCTTACCCCCCCCCCCCCCCCCCCCGAAGAACCCTTATCCCCCTACCCCCTCCCCCAACGAAATATAATTTAAAGATATAATCCATACAAATTTCAAGTGCCCTCCCCCTCCCCCTGGAGAAAAAGTCTGAAAGAAATACTGTCGGGTGCCTAGCACACTCGAGGTCCAAGTTTCTTCTCAAATTATTCTTCATGTATTTTATTTTTGAAAATGCTTGTTCACACAGGTACGTTGTTCCAGAATTTGAAAGGTACTTTAATGCAGACGTTTTGACACACCCGCGCTTCTGTAAACTTGTCTCCAAACGAGGTCATTTGCTTGCAATTCAATGACCTCCACTTGCAGTTCATCTGGGCAAATGGCCACATCAGCTTCAAATGGGTTTAAAACAGTCTCACTTCTTCTGCCTTTAATCCAAGTCAGAAAACCGCTATGAAACTGCATATGGAGGTCCATGATGATCTCGCATTGAAATGACGTGGGGAACTCAGCTGTTGCTTCAGCCATGAAGACTTTGTACTGCTGAAAGTGCGCCAAGTTTTGGGCCTGTATTAGTTACAAAAACAATACGTTTGTATCTGAATGCCTTTCTTTGGGTCTATAGACCAGAAACTAGATTTTACTCTCCTTGTAGTTTTAGGTTCAGAAAATTTAAATGATTAGCTATGTCAGCAGTATAAGCCAATTTCTATACCCACTCTTCATCAGACATTAATGGCGGTGGCTTGGCTTTACTTGCCAGGAGGTCACCTATTTCCTTTCTTAACTTAAATACTCTGCCCAGAACTTCCCCCCAAACTTAGCTATCTTACTGCTGTGTAAAATAGTAAATGTTGCGATACTGTGAACTTATGTACCTTATTAATTAAGCAGCTTCACCGCGAGATTCAGCATTGTCCATATATTTAGCACGCAAAGTTTGCTAGGGAATATTACATTGCAGGGACATTGGTTGTAGAATTTTTTTCTTATTCTCGTGTCAAACCAAGCATTTCTTTACGCCACTCATGTACTTTCCTCCTTCAACAGTCAGGTAACTGAGGTTAGTCCAGTCCAAGTTAAAAATCAGCAAATGTTGTTTTAACTCACTGAATATATCCTCTCCGGTAACGTTGCCATACATGCTATGTAGGGAAGCCAGCTCTTGTGTTATTTTCATGTCTTCCATCCACACCTAAAATGATGTTGAGAGGTGGAACATGTTTTCACACATGTCTACTACACGGAGGGAAATGGTATTTGCCCCCAGAACTACATTTACATTTTTAAAAAAAATTTCTGGGTAAAGGGCTTGTGCCACACCCAACAAATATTTTTTGCGTGGAAAAGAAAATATCCGCGGGCCGGATGAGAGGGCTTCGCAGGCCGCATTCGGCCAGCGGACCGTAGTTTGGAGACCCCTATACATCAAACTTTAATTTATAGGAAAATTAGTAACATAGCGAAAAATTCATTTTTACAACGTTTAAATAGGCTAAAACCTTTTTAGCTTTTATGGGTATACAAAATTTGTAATCTCATTATTATAATTTAACATAATCAATAGCATAATATGTACAATATTTAAAGTTCGAACTGACTTAATTTATTTACAAAAGTTGTGCTAATTTGTGACATGCTTTTTACTTTCTCATATTTACAAAGTATAGAAAAAGTCTTGTAATCGTGCAAAAAAAAAAATCGAGATTTTGCAAATCTCGACGTTTTACACCTCCCTGAGTCGGAAAAACCCACAAACACACACACACGCACACGCACACACACCACACACAGCCCCATATACACATACGCCCTTACACACACACGCAAACAAACACTCACACCACAAACACATACCACACACAACACCCACACCCCCCACTCACAACACACACACACACAAATACACACACATCTATAAATACACACATTTGTAGGCTCTTTTATAATAATTTGCTTGATCGAATGATACACAAATCTGTGGACGTTCTTTTTGGTGCCACCCCCCCCTTTTTTTTTGTCAAATGGCGTCCATTCCTTTAAACCCACCTAGAAAAATCATTTTTGGGCTTAACACTGACAGCTATTAATTTAATTGCGAAAATCTTTGTGTCTGTAGTAAATTATAAAATATGGTGTCACCCTCACCCGTCACACAGTCTTGGATTGATATATAAGTTATTACGATTCTCAACAAAACCATTTTCCTTGGGAAATTTTTTTTTTTTTGGATGTAACACCTTCCCCCCTCCCCCCCCCCTTATTCTGTGCTCAGATAATACTAATGATGTTTCTCTATAGTTGTTATTGATACTGCTGGATATAACTGGTTTACGTCATGGTGTCGTCGTCCCCCCCCCCCCCCCCCACCCTTTTGTCGGGGCTTGTCAAATTTGCTCTTAAAAGTCTACTTAATTCTAGTTAATCAGTTATTTAACTGGAATGATAATGAAATTTCGGTCCGCATCCCCAGTTGCCACCTCGCTAGTCCTCTGATATATATATATATATATATATATATATATATATATATATATATATATATATATATATATATAATTGTTGCGATGAGTTGAGGACAGGAAGTCAGATGAAGTACGGAAGTATTCTAATTTAAAGTTAGTATTTAAAAGAACACGATGAAAATCGAGAACGTTGGAACATTATATTAAATTAAACATAATTACAACCTACATACTTCATACTAAATATTTTTTTTTTGCTGTGTTATAAATATTAATATATACTACATACACTCTTTTTTACATTTAATTAATCGTAAGTTGATTTGCAATCTTGGAATATTTAATACATAAAAGTATTAACAAATTCTATGCAAATATTCATTTGTGTCATTTTTCCTGTGACATTTTTTCCTGTGACATTTTTTTCCTGCGAATTTTATCCTGTGACATTTTTTCTGTTTTTTTTCCTGTTTTTTTTTCTGTGACTTTTTTTTCCCGACAATCATCTAAAATACAATGTGTGTATGGTGTTTCCCAAGATGATTCCGGATGCCCTAGCAAGAAATGGGTTTTTTTCAATGGCATATGCTACAAGGTCAGCAAGGAAGAGAGAACTTGGCCAGACGCAAAATCTGTTTGCGAAGAGCTTGATGGAAACTTGATGCAATTTTTCAACGAAGGCGTCGTTAAAAAAATACCAATCAAGGTAAAACTCTTGCAGATTTTTTAGCGCAATTTCCATTCTGGAGAATTGCGTTTATTAACCCGTCATTTCTGGATGTATGAATGTATGAATGAATGGATGGATGGATGGATGTGTGTCCGCAGCTTTAAGTCGTATCTCCTCCTCAACGAAGCAATATCGATGACTAGTTCCAAAAGCAATTATGTTAAGCAAGTTACGAGGATGAACATAGGCCATAAAAATTCCGGGTTTCTTTCATGGATTTCCCGGAAAAGCCAAATAACCTAAAAAAAAGCAGTTTTTGGCCCATATCTCGGCAACAAGACCACTTAGCGACTTGAAACATGTACCAATCGATTCCTGCCATAATTTAGAACAATATTGCCGAAGAAAGTTTTCAAAAATATCCTTTCGTTCGGTCACAAAATTTTGTTTTGAATTAATTAAAATTTGGACCCAATTAGTAAGCATTTTATGCAACCACACCACACGCGTCATCACGTTCAATAGCTGCGCCATCACGTTCAATGGCTGCGACGTCACGTTCGGTAGCTGGGCGCGATATGGTTTTTAGTCATGTTACTCTATTGTAAATAAAACATGTAAAATACTGAAAAAAAATTAATAAAAAACGTTTTAATAACTAACCAATGGTTTTACTAACCCTGCTCTTGATTTACGCTACGACAGAGCTATTTTTAGATAACACAAGGAAATTGCGCTAAAATTGTCACTAGACTTTTTTTAATTACTTGTTTTTAGTATCACTCACCTCTTGGTATTTACATTTTTAAATGTGTATTTTAGGTAATATATTGTATTATCGATATGTACGTAAATGAATTTGTATTTGTGTCATGTGCGTATGGTGTAATTGTATTAATAATATTTGCGAATAGTGTATTTGTATTTCTGCTATGTGTGTTCTACGTATTTGTAATTCTGCTATGTGTGTTCAGTGTAATTGTATTTCTGATAAGAGCGTAGAGTGAAATTATATTTTCTATTAGTGCCTACAGTGTATTTGCCTGAGGATTTATCCAAATTTAACAATCACAGTCTTAGAGGCCAGATAGTGAAAATGGTGATTAGAGTTAATGTTAATAAAACATAATTACGTCCAGAGGCGTAGCGAGGGGGGGGGGCGGGGGGTGCGGATCGCACCGGGTGACACCCAGTAGCGTACGCAGGGGGGGGGGGAGCAGGGGGAGCGGCCGCTCCCCCTCTGGCCATTTTCAGCAAAGTGGCGCCTTTTTGAAAACTTTTTAAACTCAAAGTTTTAAACAATGATATTTGTTAAAAATATTTTTTTGGTCGGCACATCTATGTAAATCACAAGATTTCTTTTCACGCAGCAATTAAGCATTATTGTACTAGTCTAGTAGTGTCTACGTTTACAACACGTATTAACAACTGCATCAGTTTGCCATTCTAAAAATAACCATTACGATGCATTGCAATGTTTAAAAAACCTATACGTGTAGTATCACTTGGCAAGAGGGGTGTTTAGTTTAAGGCAACTGTATAATGTATTTGCTTACGAATAATTGAATTAGAAATGTTATACATAAAACTTCACACATAATTACTTTATATACACAGTTTGAATCGTGTGATTAATTTTTTAAAAATTACAATACAGAAACAAACACAACTGATGTGGCACCTCTATTTAAATTTACTTATGAGCAAACTGCGTAGTGGTGGGGGAATTTTGACAAGGTCAACAACGTCATCACGATGAAGTAGTAGAATTCTTACAGTGTGGGCGATAGTGATTAAGATTACAAATTATATGAAACAGTTACAACCCCCCTCCCCCATGGACCCCTTTGTAAAAAAAATATTTTCATAATACCACTGCTACTTATTTAAGTCTATTTTTGTAATATATATTTGTGTAATATATGTTTGTGTAATATATATGTATGTTTAGAACAGTCATCTAAAAACTGACGCTATGTTCACTCTGAGTTGGTTATCTCCCCCCCCCCCCCCACACACACCTCACCACCACAATTGTGTAGAGCGACATTAATGTCACACCTAGGTATACACTGGGTTGGATAATTGACTTAAAGTGACCGGACAGTGGTGAATGAGGTTCAACCCACCTCCCCCCTCCCCCCCCCCCAACCCACCCCGAACAGATCTGTTAAATACATGTAGAAAAACGATGTACCAAAGTACCATGCCGCCAGAAAATTAGCTTTTTAAACGTAAAACTCTGTGAATATTGTTTTTGCAATTACCAGTAAAAAGGTGTGTGATCAATACAGTGATCTAACCTATACCTATCACTATATTAAAAAATGATCTTTAAAGAACACAAAGAAGCAGTAGTTAATTTTAAAAAATATAATCTATACTAAAAGCCCGACGAATAGTTAAATGTTGGCTGTTATTTCGAACGTTTTCCTATTATATCGAAAAGCTTGGTTATATACCAACTCTGATTTTAAAAACTTTCATTATGCTGTGATACTTTAGCATTTTATGATAACGATATATTAAATTCTGATTATAGACAAAAACATTTTGTAAACACGAATAGTGTTAAACAATTTCATTATATTCTAAAGTAATTATTTATTTGTTTTGACATTTATAATTAAATGTATAGATAGATACATATTTATATTAAGAGAGTGATTATTTCCCCTATTTCACTTGTCTTAAATAATTTCCCAGGAATTATTATGTAAGAAATTATTTTTACAAGAATTACAAAACAGATTGTGTTACGTTCATTGTTTTTGTTGTAGCGTGTGTATATTTTGTTTTGTTTAGATTGATACAATTGTTGTTTTGTCGGCCTACATTGTGTGTTTTTTCTTATTTCTTCAGAGTGCTACTTTCAATTTCTTTTACATCATAGCGAAGTAATGGCATACATCTAGTAATTATATATATATATACATATATATATATATATATATATATATATATATATATATATATATATATATATATATATATATATATATATTATACACGTATATAGAACGTGTTAAAAATTCGGCGCCTTTTTTTGTTCTTTTCGCTCCCCCTACAACGAAAACCTGGATACGCCTCTGGTGACACCATTTAGAGGGGGGTGACACCAAGGCAAAAAAATAGCAAAATATATAGAGAAAAACTTGAGGGGGGTGGGTGCAAATAGGAAGTTTGAGGGGGGGTGCAAATCTAAAATTTAGGGGGGGGGGTGCAAATCGAAAATTTGAAAGTCTGTCCCCGGGAAGGGTCGCTACGCCTCTGGGGTTGACACCATTAAGTGCCGCACCGGGTGACACCCGACCTCGCTACGCCACTGATTACGTCTTAAAGCTTTAACATGTATACTAGCGTTTAAATCAAAGGATCTATTAAGATATTTAATTAGAACTTGTGGAAAGAAAGATACTCAAGCTATGAAACTGTGAAGTGTGTATAGAAAAAAGTTCTTATTAGCCTTCCGATGTTTTTTGTGTACGTGAAATTTATATTATTTATATTATTCATTTTCATTCGAAACATCAAATCTAATTTTAAATTCTGTGAAAACATTGTAATAGTCTTATTATCTTTATGCGGGTATCGGTATTTTATATTTCATCATAGTTCTTTTTATATTGGGCTTTCATAAACTTGTACATACGAGCCAAACAAATTACTTTTATTACACATACTCTTGAAGTGATGGTTGACAGGGCACGGTGGGTAAGACTTTATTTCAATATCACCGAGAAAGAAATTCTTACTTTTACAAGGTTCTTTACTTTCAGAATATCAAACACGTATGGATAGGTTTACATAAACCAGACCCTAAGAAGAACGAATGGAGGTTTGCATTTTTTAACCAATCTTTCACTAAATCTAGATCTACATTTTATAATGTCGTCAAATTTTGTTTAGAGAATTCCTCCAATGTAGTCACTTTCCCCGAATCTCGCTGTGCTATATATATATATTCATGTAGGCCTATATATATATATATATCTATATATACGCAACACATATATTATATACCCCATATATATATTACTGTACCCCCCAATATATATATATATATATATATATATATATATATATATATATATATATATATATATATATATATATATATATATATATATATATATATATATATAAAATATATGTATATATGAATATATATATATATATATATATATATATATAAATAAAATATATGTATATATGAATATATATATATATATATATATATATATATATATATATATATATATATATATATATATATATATATATATATACACACATATATATATATATATATATATATATATATATATATATATATATATATATATATATATATATATATATATATATATGGTTCCATGACAAATGATCTCAGGACAAATGATCTCAGACAAAATATCTCAGACAAAATATCTCACGGACAAATGATCTCAGGACAAATGATCTCAGGACAAATGATCTCAAGGACAAATGATCTCACGGACAAAAGATACCAGGACAAAATATATCAGGACAAATGATATCATGGACAAATGATCTCAGACAAAATATCTCAGACAAAATATCTCACAGAGAAATTTTAATAGTATTTACGATGATTTTAGTTGAACTCTTTTTATTGACCGTTAATATGGTTTTGTTTACTTTGTTTACGTATAATAATTGTGAATAAAATGAATTAGTGAAACCTAACAAACCATCAAAAGGTGTATTAAGCAATTGTAGTAGCATTTGATTTGAAAAAGTAAAAATTAAAACAAACTTACTGTTTTAGCCTGAATGGTATAATAAATGATAATGTATAAAACAAATGAAGTAACGGTAGCTATACAACATTAATGTTCATAACACGCGAAATATCTTTCAAAATGTGAATGGGTCTGAAGGTTCGTAACGTTAAATTATTGTTTTTATTACATCATCAACGCAGACATAACGTGTAAGTTTCGTTTCTGGCAGGTACATCGTTATGATCACACCTCTCCAATACTATGTGATCATCTATTGTGTGAGCTCTTGCTCGACATGTCCTAATTTCACATTTCCAAATCTCTTTGCCTGCTTATGGCAAACATAAATTCACCAGAAACTAATGTCCTAATACCGTTCTGCTAGGTAACGAACGAGACCATAGCAAAGCAATCACCATTAATACTGCTTTGTTTGATGCACACTACAACATACTTAGCTCCGCGATGACCGCTGTCGTTTAAATAAGCATTAGTCACCTGATTACTAAGGTGTGACCGACGCATAACAATGGACTTTATATGCTAGTCGTATTGTCCATGGAGGGCGGATGTCTTTCCCTTAAGGCATGTCTCTACCATCAAAGCGGGCTGCCACCTTGATACGAAGGTGTTTCTCTATTGTTATTTCATCCTCTTTGATCTAGTTTCGTCCACCTGACATGGTTGGATTGTCTCACATTTGTCAAGCACACCTACGCTATCGTTCGAAATTATTTCTTGGTATACTATATTACTAATACTAACCTTAAAATGTTTAGTGCAATATGACTATTTTCTACGGCAAACATTTCTTACAATTATTATATAGGCCTATAAACAATATTAAACATAGTAAACAAAACCATAAGACAGTCAACAACAAAAAATCAGATCAATTAAAATCACCCAATACACTATTAAAATTTAGGCGTGAGATATTTTGTCTGAGATATTTTGTCTGAGATCAATTGTCCGTGGTATCATTTGTCTTGATATATTTTGTCCTGGTATCTTTTGTCCGTGAGATCATTTGTCCTTGAGATCATTTGTCCTGAGATCATTTGTCCTGAGATCCTTTGTCTTGAGATCATTTGTCCGTGAGATATTTTGTCTGAGATATTTTGTCTGAGATCATTTGTCCTGAGATCATTTGTCCTGTCACCATATATATATATATATATATATATATATGCGGGTATCGGTAGCCCTTTGTGGTGGTGCGAATATGGATATTGACGAAAATGAAGTTACGTTAAAAAAAAAGTCCACCAGACAGCACTCCTCCCCGAACACAGGGCGTCATCTAATCCTGCTACGCCACGGTGACTAATTTTATTTATTCAGCGCACCGCGCTGCGCGTATACCCGTGTTTCGCCACGACGTGGATATGTTTATTTCCTCAGGGTTTACCGCGCCAAGCGGGTCCCCGCATTGGGGCGAATAATCCTTGAACGCACCGCGCTGCGCGTGTGTCGGTATCCTTAGAGTTTACCGGGCTGCGCGCTTCACTACGGTGTGGATATGGATATTACCCCTAACTACAAACGCTTTTACACAAACGCTTTTACCCGTGCTTCGCTAAGATGTGCATATGGATATTACCTCAGAGTTTATCGCGCTGCGCGCGGACGAGGGCGAGTATTCCTTCAGCGCATCGCGCTGCGCACGGGTGTCGGTAGCACTTTGTTGTGGTAAAAAAAATATTAAGCCGACGCCTTCCAGAACGTCCGCCCAGACATCTCTCCTCCCTGAGCCCAAGGCGTCACCTAAACCGCCGTCGAACACCACGTTTTCCCGGCCGTCTGCGCCCGGGAGAGACTTCCAAAATATATAGCGATGACCGAATGACTGACACACTACCAGCAGCCTTATATTATAGATAATATATATATATATATATATATATATATATATATATATATATATATATATATATATAAAATATATATAATATATTATAGATAATATATATATATATATATATATATATATATATATATATATATATATATATATATAAAATATATATATATATAATATATATATATATATATATATATATATATATATATATATATATATATATATATATATGGGAAAACATTTAATATATCGACACATACAGAGATATATAGGTACATACTATAACCCAGAGTGAAATAATCTTATTAGCGATGGTTTAACTTTCACAGTTGGAGTGATGGGTCTGAAGCCACTTTTTTCAAGTGGGATGTCGGTCAGCCTCAGAATGAAGGAGAAAGCTGTGCAGCAGCTCTTACCTTAGGTACTTTTTAATATAAAATCTGGATTATTTTGAGGCAAACTTTATTGAAATAATAGTGCAGATTTTTAAACATCTGAGTGTTTATATTTATTCCAATGTAGTATGTTATGAGTTTATATATATATATATATATATATATATATATATATATATATATATATATATATATATATATATATATATATATATATATATATATATATATATATATATAAATAATTATTGTTGTATACAATATTACACAATTAAACAATACGCTTTAATACACTTTCTTATGGGTTACTTAAGCGTATTTGTTTTACAGTTACACAATCAAGGTAGAAAAAAGGAAGAAAACAGTTAAGTCAGTATGTAACGGCTTTTAGCCGTTAAGTTTCATTACGTTAACTGTTTATAATTCAAAACTGCAGGTTAGAATGAGCTTTTAAATTCTTTCTATCCAGGCGCCTGGGGCGGCACCCCGCCCCATCTAGCTACGCTTCTGTACCCCTCTGTAAATAGCCCTGTTGTTATTCAATCCTTCTAGAAAATACATTTTACTCATAATATTTGAGAGAGGCTGGTATTTTATAAAATGACTAAACATTCCATACAACTGATAAAAAGGGACTAGATAATGCAAAATAGACGTTCTATTAGATAACCCGCATAGTGCAGATTAAGTTCCAAATAATCATAGATATTACAACATGACAACTTGTCTGCTTTTTTAATTCACGAAATTTTAATTCACATTAATTACTAATCACTATAGGATTAGTATCATTATTATAACGATAGCGGCTTACAAACATCATGTACCTACTCATGTCTGAGATATCCAGCTAAATTTAAAAAATCGTATATAGTCCCACCGATTTGAGGTCTTATAGGTCCTTTTGCAATATATATATATATATATATATATATATATATATATATATATATATATATATATATATATATATATATATATATATATATATATATATATATATATATATATATATATATATATATATATATATATATATATATATATATATATATTACGGTCAAAGCCTGAAGTCGGTCAATGTGCGCATTGGCAGGCCAATGCGCGCATATATATCGCCTCCAATTGACCGGTCAAAGTCCGAAACTTTGCATGATTTCGGTCTTTGGCCGGCCAATCCTCGAACTTGTCATGGTGGACCGGCCAAACTCTGAAATAGCTCTTGGGGTTTGTATTGATTTTTCCTCAGTGCCAACTGACGACAAATAAGAGCAGTTTTTCGTGAAGAATTGAAAACTCACTTCTAGAATACAGTTGTTTTAGAACATCATGTTCCGTTCCTAGCTTGTAGAAAGCGCCCTCGACGCTCATTACAAGTGAAATGACGCTATTGGGATCACCGCGACCTCTGTCAACATCTGGTATACGGATGCCTACATTTTCACCCACTTCAGCTTGTTTAAATTTTGTATTTGATTTTTAAGCATCGTAGCACCTTGAGTTTGCAAGCTAGTATGAGCTGCTGACCTATTGTTACACAATCTGCAGGTAATATTTCTTCCGTACCCTTGGTCTGCTTCATTGGGTATTCCGCAAATAGCATGGACATCGTTGCCACAGGATCCACAATAATGAGCTGCACTACAATTTTTTCATGGAGGAGGCTGTCACATACAGTTGTAGCCCATATATGGAAACTAACATGGATTTAATTATTTTTTTCTTTTGACAGCCATCTGCTATGTCTGTCTCATGGTCTGACGGCCCTTTTGGTCCATGTCGCCTTGCATATAAAATGGTATACAAACAAGAGCTAAACAACACGTTACTCACAATGAAACCGCACACAGAATAATAAAAACGCGATCACAAATTAGTCTAGATAGAACATTGAGCAGGTCATCCCGGCCAGTGCGCACATTGGCCGGCTAATGCGGGCTTTGGCCGCACTTCGGGCTTTGACCGTTACATATATATATATATATATATATATATATATATATATATATATATATATATATATATATATATATATATATATATATATATATATATATATATTGAATTTTAAATAGCATGCGTGAGATATAAATGTGTATCACCACTTTGATTAGTTTAAACATTTGTATTTCAAATTACATCCGAAATGTTTTTTAAAGGCAATAATAACATGTATATGGTCTTGTCATTTCACAGGCAAATGGCATGATTACCCGTGCTCCGCAAAGTTCAAATTTGTCTGCCAGAAAGAGTCTTCTTTTTAGTACATCAAGCTCCGACGAAAGTTCGACCAATTGAATTTTGAGTAAATTGTCTGTTTCAATGGACATTTGTTTAAAGGTTTACAGTGGTAAATAAATTAAGCTCTATTTGCAAGTGTAGTCGAAGTTTCGATCCAAAGATCATTTGATGCTGAAAGAAATAAAAATAAGAAAAAAAAGAAGTGTTTAGAAATTCGTTCATATGGGGTGGATGATATAAGACCGACAAATAAAATTGCCCATCCCTCGCTTTAGGGGTGATTGTGTCATTAGTTTTTGATGCATTTCAGAAAATGATTATCATAAAGAGATTCTGTTCCTTATTATTCAAAGAAATCAATATTTTAACAGACAAAAAACATATATGCTGAGGTGTGCTTTCTTTTTTAGATGTATACTAGACTACCCGTTATCTAGTTAGATAACTGTGGGTTTCGGGGGTCATCCATAAATGACATCACGTCAGTCAGCACTTATCATCGCAAAATAACCAGACCCCACATTCAAAAAGAGGTTTTTTATATTTAAAAAACTCTACTAAACTCTACTTTACCTGCCCAGTGTCCCGCCAAGTCTCAGACATGTTTGAATAAAAAAAAAACGATTCCGGCCGAGCATGGCTCTGACCACACTATCCATTCATATGCTAAGAACATAGAAACAGGTGAACTCTACTTCACCTGCCCTGTGCTCCGCGAGGTCCTAATAGTCAAACTTATCATTCACATATAGGCCTTAAGAAAAAAAAATAATTGAAAACATTGTCGTAAAACGAAAATAAATCCTTGTACTATTACATAATTTATTTTTCTAAACTTTGATAACTAATGTGATTAATCTACCTATGAATATATCAATAAATTAATTAAAGGCTTTAAATTAGTTTGTAATTAACAGTGTGTTTAAGAAGGAACAATATTTACCATCCAAAATCCTATTTTACAGCTCTACACATAATGCAGATTCTCCCCAATAACAAATCAGAAAAACAATAAAAAAAATGATTTATCAAACGTCACTATTCAGTAAAAATTAATGTGGTTAATCTACCTATGAATAAATCAATAAATAATTAACGTCTTTAAATAAATTTGTGATTAACAGTATGTCTGAAAAGAAAAACTGTTCTCTACCCGCATACTATTTTACAGCTCTCTATATAGCGTAGATTTTCTACAGTACGATATCAGACAAAAAAAAAACAAAACAAACAAAAAAATAAATATTCAAACATGTAAACAAACTTGAGTTTTAGTAGTATATATATAGATGATAAAGAAGCCATTTGGACCTGGTTGAACACACGGCGATTGAAGTAGATTTCACCGATTTCTGTGACCTCAGCACTATGCACAGCCGAAATCGAAGTTTTTCATTTGTATGATCATAAAACTGTATTTTAAACACATTACTTTATTATTTCTTATATTCTTAAAACAAAATGGACAAATATCCAAAAGTGCAAGAAACTCATTATGAGAGAATTTTAGTGATAAACACACTCTTTAGAAACACAAATCAAAGACACGTTTTGTAGAATAAAAACATTTTTATTATTACTGTCAAGGTTATTGCGAGCGACTCTAAAAGATTATTTAAGGGTTTTGTACACAAGTTATCACAGTCCATCAATATTTGCCAAAAACAAAATTTGAGTTGACCTCAAAAAAAAAAAGAAAAAATCAGTTCAGGTTGTTCGCTCATCGATTTAATAAAATACGACAGCTGCACCTGACTCGGTAATAAATTGGAGATAACTAATTAAAACTTTATTAGCACCATTAAAAGGACTTAACTCGTAAACTGAGTAAAGACCTAATTACAGGTTGACAGGTAATTAAAGAAAGCAAAATAGTCGTTAAGTCATCATTAAAAAGTCATCAAGTCATCAGTAGTAAGTCATATAGTCGTCAAGTCATGAGGAGAAAGCCAAATAACCACCAAGTCACCAGTAGGAAGCCAAACAGCCATCAAGTCATCAGTAGCAAGCAAAATAGTCGTCAAGTCATCGTTAGCAAGCAAAATAGTCGTCAAGTCATCGTTAGCAAGCAAAATAGTCGTCAAGTCATCAAAAGAAAAGCAAAATAGTCGTCAAGTCATCAGTAGAAAACCAAAAAGTCGTCAAGTCATCAGTAGAAAGTCATATAGTCGTCAAGTCATGAGGAGAAAGCCAAATAACCGCCAAGTCACCAGTAAGAAGCCAAAAAGCCATCAAGTCATCAATAGCAAGCAAATTAGTCGTCAAGTCATCAGCAGTAAGTCAAATAGCCGTAAATTCATCGTTAGCAGGCAAAATAGTCGTCAAGTCATCGTTAGCAAGCAAAATAGTCGTCAAGTCATCAAAAGAAAGCAAAATAGTCGTTAAGTCATCATTAAAAAGTGTGTTGGAGGAAATACCATAAAAAATCAAGAACGAAGCAGAAATAAAAACTGTCTTATTTGGTTGTTGAACTAAGGAATATAAAAATGTATATCAACAAACAGTATAATCAGAGGCGTAGTGAGGGGGTGAGGTGGGGGGGGGGGAAGAACGGGTGCTGACCGCACCGTGTGACATAATTTAGAGGAGGTGACACCAAGGCAAGAAATAGCAAAATAGCTACACGTTGCCTAAGGGAAAAATGTTTTGTTGTGAATCGAAATAATTTATATGTCAATCCCAGTTTGTGATGGGTGGGGGGGGGGGGTGTGCCACCAAATTGTATAATTTATTACAAAAACAATGATTTTTTAAAATGGAATTAATAAATGTTAGAGTTAGGACCCTAAATGCTTTTTGTATGTGAATTAATATGTTTACACGAATTGACGCCATTTGACAAAAATTTGGGTTGTGTCTCCAAATACAAAATTCACCGAAGTGGATTGGATTGAAACCACATAGAAAATTTACAAATCTGCATATTATTGATCAAGCAAATTATCATACAACAGCCTACGATTGTGTAAGTATGTGTATTTGTACGTGTGTGTGTGTACGTGTGTGATACCAATAGAACAATAGCTGCACATTTGATTGTGCGTAAGTAATTTAGCCGTGTGTCGGTGTTCCTACGTTTTTACATTTTGTTAATAATAAAATGTATGTTAGCTTATCAATATCAGCGTGTCATCGTTTATGTCGCCATTACCTCGTGAAAACTAAATTGGTTTGCATTTTAAATAAATTGTCTTTAATTACCGAAAATACTAAAACGTCAAATACATTCAATCCATTTTATAGTCCGAAAATAAACAAACCATCTGCAGTTTATAACCATATTAATTTTAATTACACTATGCATTATTTTTAAAATATTTAATGGGCTTTTCAATGCAGATAAAAAAGAGGCTATCAACTTTAGCTGGCCAATCAAAAACGAACACGTTACTGACTTGAATTTGAACTTATATAAAGCTTGACCAAGACAAGCACATGATACATAGCCTGTCTCTGAAACGGTAAGTTTTCTTGCATAGTAGTTAGCATGGGAGAACAATTCTATTATGGAAATGTAACAGTTAAAGTAGATTTCACCTGGATATATTTTTCAGGAATGTTACAAGAAAACTATTCATAAAATTTATCGTATTTATGTTAAAGTACAAATATTCATATAATATTTATATTATAATTTAACCGTTACAGAAATAAATGCTTATTAATTTATCTTAAGATATGTTACAGTAAAAAACATTCATAAAATTTTTCTAAAATTATGTTACAGTAAAAACATTCATGAAATTCATTTTAAATTCCGTCACAGTAAAGATATTAATAAAAGTTACTTATATTATGTTATGGTAAAGATATTCATAAAATGTATCTTAATTTATGTTGTTATAAAATACGAGAAAAATGGCCCGTTGAGGAAGGATACAACGGGCGCTAGGTTGATAGTGCTGTCTATTTTCTCTAAACTAAAACCAACTACCCCCCAAACATGTCTACCGTCCCATTCAACGAAATATAATTATATACTTTTCCCAGTGTCCGCCCCTCCCAGAAAATTCTACCCCCGCCCCCGAAAATTTCAATTACCCCCACCCCTCTCCGAGGAGGAAAAAAGTCTGAAAGAAACACTGGTCACATTTGTAGATCATACAACGTGACATCATGTTTCGTTTTCGTTTAACTATGCATGTTTCAAATTTGCTTGTGTTTTTTTCTAGAGCGTTCTTGTCAGACAGATACATAGATAGATAGACAGACAGCGAAACTATTAGTATTAACGAGAAAAATGGCCCGTTGACGAAGGATACAACGGGCGCTAGGTTGATAGTGCTGTCTATTTTCTCTAAACTAAAACCAAAACCAAAATCACCACCTTAATTCAAGTTAACCGGAAACAAAAAATGACATTGAAAACGGATTTTTATCCAGAATCGGTACTTTAAGTTATACAAAATATAGTCATAGGCATATCCCTGAACCATGCACCTAATCTCATTCATGACAAAAGTCGCATTTAGAGTTTCTTTTAGGCAACTCTACTTGGGAGGAGGAGGCTCCGCCCCCCCCCCCCCCCCCAACACACCCAAAACATGTCTACCGTCCCATTCAACGAAAATAACTATATACTTTTTCCAGTGTCCGCCCCCTCCCAGAAAATTCTACCCCCGCCCCCCCAAAAAAAATTCAAGTACCCTCACCCCTCGCCGGGGAGGAAAAAGTCTGAAAGAAACACTGGTCGCATTTGTAGATCATACAAACTTAAGGAAGAACCTGGGCGGGGAAGAGATGCATGAAAAAAACTGCACGCCAAACACTGTTTAGATTAGAAAAAGTTTCCCCCTCCGGGGAGGAAAAAGTTTGAAAGAAACACTGGTGTCGCGCTTAGCCACTACCCGAAGAATTGCACGAAAGAAACTGCAAGCAAACCACTTTTTAGATTAGACACATTAATTTGGCGGTAATTTTATTATAGAGTATCGATGAAGAAATTTCTTTTGAATTGGGGAGGGGGGGGGGGGCTCAGACGTTCTTACGCGGGGGTGGGGCTTCGCCCCTACCCGAAGAATTGTATAAAAGCAACTCTTCACGCAAACCACTTAGATTAGACAAAATTGCCTTTTTATTAAATGTTTACTCGAGAATCAATGACGTCATATTACTGTGTGCACTCTCCGGTTTGATATTATTTTCTACTATATGCTAAATGTGACGTCATATTTCGTTTTCGTTTCACTGTGAAAGTTTTTAAATTGTTTGTGTTTTCTCTAGAGTATTGTCAGACAGATAGATACATAGACAGACAGCGAAACTATTAGTATTAATAATTCATGATATTTATCTTCGGTTTTAAGTTTCTGATGCACATTTAGATAAACAAATTCTAATCTGGAGTTCGTAAGTTTGACAACGTTTTAGAGTTTTAAATACATCTAAAATTTACACAATGAAACAAAACTATATTTGTACAATCTATATTATTTTTTTAAACATATAAAGCCAATGTATCTCTGTTATTCTGTCTGTCTATTTGTGTATTGCTTTACCTTTCATCGAATCGCCATAAAAGTTTGGGAAATTGTTGAGAATACTCTTGGAGAGGTTTCTGTTAAAACAAAAAACCTCTCAAATTAGCAAGGGTGGCGCCCCGGCAGTGTGTGATTTCACTCTATATACGGTATATAAAAAAAGTCGAATACGGTCAGACATCGTTCATCCGAGTGTTCTGAAACTTTAGGCAGGCGATGAAATTACTCACGAGAAGGATACTACGAAATATAAAATTATAATTTCTTATGGGCGGCGCCCAGGAGGAGGCGACTTTTGTCAATACACTGTTTGGCGCCTAGAATTTTAGAGAGGCTGTCTTTGCACTTGGTATCCATTAATTGGACATTCTGCCTTGAGGCGCCGGCAGTTGCGTGCCTCGAAGTTCCCCGGGTTCCTCAGCGAGCACTATGGCGTCTACGTTCGTTTAAAAAACGCTTTAAACTAAAGACGCAATCGTTGACTTATTTCGAATCAGGCGTGGTCTCCGGGGACCTAACATGGTGCGATGGGGCGCCCCGGGCTATCGTATTAGCGCTATGGCGCATACGTTCGTTTTAAAGAGTGCGATAGGCTGTTGATACTATGTGTTGATTTAGTCGTTCACTAAATTGATAGGGTGCGATTTGTCGCCCGGGCTATCGTTTATACCTGGGGTCTATGTATCCCGTAGTTTTGCAGTTTACACTACTGTCATGTTCCCATCTAACCAATTCTTTGTTCCTCATAGAGTTCTGATAAGCACGACGGCACAAATGTTAACAAATGACTTAATAGAATGACATTAGTTAACTTCACTGTTTATTGTACCATAGTAACACATACAACGATTTAAGCAAACGTAACTGAGACTTGACTACATACACGACCTCACCCTAAGACAACAAGAACAAGACTACCCTAAACTTCTTCGGCAACAACGAACCTACACTCAAACGTCACATTTCTGCGTACCGCTTCACATGTTCATGCGTTCATTATATCTTTCAAAAACAATATTCGTTCGCAACAACATGCCTAATCATAACACTATCCTATGAGCAATATTGACACGGTGGCACACAGCATTCGATAATTAAACCGAGACAGGTGCCGTCTGCGGTAGTGTAACAGGGGGCTCCCATGTGCGCCCCTCTACGTTCCTGACAATCGGGCGGTTGCTGACGTTTGTTCTACCTCACTATTACGGAGAGCGATTAACGTACACTTAAGACTTCCATACAGCACGAACTGGGCGGTTATGTGGGCAAACCCGTGCTCTCGACAAGTATGATCCAAAAAATACGGCGCAGCATTTTTTACATTCAAATAATTTAGTTTGAAAAAAAAACAATGTCATGCGTCTGAGAATATAGAATTGGTAAAGCAATGTTGAAACCCTCATAAAATATTACGTCATATTTTCTTATGGACTGCAGCAACACGCGGACGGTCACGCTAGTTTAAAAAAAATATTTCAAATACTTCCTGAGTGATCCATGCTTTTACTAGTATTAAAATGTTTTATAAATACTTTACTATAAAATAAAAACAACATGCCATTATAATAAAATGCTACAATTAATCACTAAAAAATGTAAACTTTTGATTTGTGCTCTTTACACTGCAGGTTTGATTGGTTAGATTCTTAATCACCAAAGCCCTGAAAATGTTAAAAATAAATATCCTGAAAAATGTGCTTGCTTTCTTCGTGATTGCTACATTACCGCTAACGGATGCAGGTAACTCAATAATCATATATATATACATATATATATATATATATATATATATATATATATATATATATATATATATATATATATATATATATATATATATATATATATACATATATATATATATATATATATATATATATATATATATATACATATATATATATACATATATATATATACATATATATATATATATATATATATATATATATATATATATATATATATATATATATATATATATATTCTATATCTATATTTATTTACCATTGTATTTTCGGTGTATACGCATGTATATATGTATTCACATAAATCTTTTTTTTTCTGGGTGTTTTTAATTATGTTTTTAAACTACGCGCTTTAGACTGAACATCAACGTTTAAAGTTTAACGCAAGGGGTCTCCAAACTTTTCAGCCCGAGGGCCGTTTTAACTATCAAATATCAGAGTTTCTTCCAGGCATCTCTTTTGGTTGCGAACCTCACCCCCCCCCCCCGAAGAACGCTTACCCCCCCCCTACCCCCTCCCCCAACGAAATATAATTTAAAGATATAATCCATACAAATTTCAAGTGCCCTACCCCTCCCCCTGGAGAAAAAGTCTGAAAGAAATACTGTCGGGGGCCGAGCACACTCGAGGTCCAAGTTTCTTCTCAAATTATTCAACACGTATTTTATTTTTGAAAATGCTTGTTCACACAGCTACGTTGTTCCAGAATTTGAAAGGTACTTTAATGCAGACGTTTTGACACACCCGCGCTTCTGTAAACTTGTCTCCAAACGAGGTCATTTGCTTGCAATTCAATGACCTCCACTTGCAGTTCATCTGGGCAAATGGCCACATCTGCTTCAAATGGGTTTAAAACAGTCTCACTTCTTCTTCCTTTAATCCAAGTCAGAAAACCGCTATGAAACTGCATCTGGAGGTCCTTGATGATCTCGCATTGAAATGACGTGGGGATCTCAGCTGTTGCTTCAGCCATAATGACTTTGTACTGTTGAAAGTGCGCCAATTTTTGGGCCTGTACTCAGAGGCGTAGCGACCCTTCCCGGCGCCCGGGGACAAACTTTTCAATTGGCACCCCCCCCCCTCGAGATGTCTATTTTTCACCCTCCCCCCTCAAACTTTCGATTTGCACCCCCTCGAGATTTCCATTTGCACCCCCCACCTCAAACTTTCGATTTGCACCCCCTCGAGATTTCCATTTGCACCCCCCTCGAACTTTCAATTTTCACCCCCCTCAACCTTTCAATTTATTTTTCCAACCCATTTTGGCGCCCCCTAAGGTCGGCGCACGGGGAAATGTGTCCCCCCCTCGCTACGCTACTGCCTGTACTAGTTACAAAAACAAGACGTTTGTATCTGAATGCCTTTCGTTGTGTCTATAGAACAGAAACTAGATTTTACTCTCCTTGTAGTCTTAGGTTCAAAAATTTTAAATGATTAGCTATGTCAGCAGCATAAGCCAATTTCTATACCCACATTTCATCAGATATTAATGGCCGTGGCTTGACTTTACTTGCCAGGATGTCATCTATTTCCTTTCTTAATTTAAATACTCTGCCCAGAACTTTCCCACGACTTAGTTATCTTAACTGCTGTGTAAAATAGTAAATGTTGCGATTATGTGTATTTTTAAACATTTATCTGAACTGCCTATTGTTGAACTTATGTGACCTTATTAAATTCAGAAGCTTTACCACGAGATTCAGCAATGTCCATATATTTAGCACACAAAGTTTGCTGGGGAATATTACATTGCAGGAACATTAATTGTAGAATGTTTTTTCTTATTCTCGTGTCAAACCAATCATTTCTTTACGCCACTCATGTACTTTCCTCCTTCAACAGTCAGGTAACTGAGGTTAGTCCAGTCCAAGTTAAAAATCAGCAAATGTTTTTTTTAACTCACTGAATATATCCTCTCCGGTAACGTTGTCATACATGCTATGTAGGGAAGCCAGCGCTTGTGTTATTTTCATATCTTCCATCCACACCAAAAATGAAGTTGAGAGGTGGAACATGTTTTCACCCATGTCTGCAAAACGGCGGGCAATGGTATTTGCCCCCAGAATTACATTTACAATTTTTTTTTGAAATTTCTGGGTAAAGTTCCTGAGCCACAACCAACAAATATTTTTTGCGTGGAAAAAAAGATCTCCGCGGGCCGGATGAGAGGGCCTAGCAGGCCGCATTCGGTCAGTGGACCGTAGTTTGGAGACCCCTATTATTTATAAGAAAATTAGTAACATAGCGAACATTCTTTTTTACAACGTTTTAATTTGCTAAAATCTTTTTAGCTTTTATGGGTATACAAAATTTGTAATCAAGTTATTATAATTTAACATAATCAAAAGCTTAATATGTACAAAATTTAAAGTTCTAACTGACTTAATTTATTTACAAAAGTTGTGCTAATTTGTGACATGCTTTTTACTTTCTCACATATACGAGGTATAGCGAAAGTCGTGAAAAAAAAAATCGAGATTTTTGCAAATCTCGACGTTTTACACCTCCCTGAGTCGGAAAAACATAGTTTTCCAATCTTGTCAACATACACATACACACACACAAACACAAACACACACACACACGCACAAGCGCACACACACGCACGCACACCCACCCACCACAACCCCCCACACCACACACATACACACGCACACACACTCACACCACAAACACACACCACACACACAACCCCCACACACACCACACACATACACACACCTACCTAGAAGTACACACATTTGTAGGCTCTTTTATAATAATTTGCTTGATCGAATGATACACAAATCTTTATACGTTCTTTTTGGTGTCACCCCCCCTAACTTTTTGTCAAATGGCGTCCATTCCTTTAAACCCACCTAGAAATATCATTTTTGGGCTTAACACTGACAGCTATTAATTTAGTTGCGAAAATCGTTGTGTTTGCAGTAGATTATAAAATATGGTGTCACCCTCCTCAGTCACACAGACTTGGATTGATATATAAGTTATTACGATTCTCAACAAAACCATTTTCCATTGGAAAATTTTTGAATTTTTTCTTTATGTAACACCCCCCCCCCTCCCCCCATTCAAGGCAATGTCGTTATTCTGTGTTCAGATAATACTAACGATGTTTCTCTATATTTGTTATTGATACTGCTGGATATAACAGGTTTACGTCATGGTGTTGTCGTCGTCCGCCGCCCCCCCCCCCCCCCCCCACCCTTTTGTTGGGGCTTGTCAAATTTGCTCTTTAAAGTCTACTTAATTCTAATTAATCAGTTATTTAATTCGAATGATAATGAAAGTTCGGTCCGCATCCCCTGTTGCCCCCTCGCTAGTCCTTTGATATATATATATATTATATAAATATATATATATAAATAATTTGTACTGAGATCATTTGTCCGTGAGATATTTTGTCTGAGATATTTTGTCTGAGATCATTTGTCCTGAGATCATTTGTCATGGAACCATATATATACATATATATATATATATATATATATATATATATATATATATATATATATATATATATATATATATATATATATATATATATATATATATATATATATATATATATATATATATATATATATATTAGAGGACAACAAGTCAGATGAAGTACGGAAATTTGTCGTTTCATGCTAATTTAAAGTTAGTATTTAAAAGAACACGATGAAAATCGAGGACATTGGAACATTCTATTAAATTAAACATAATTACAACCTCCATACTTCATGCTAAATGTTTTTTGGTGTGTTTATCAATACATACGACATACACTCTTCATTACATTTAATTAATCGTAAGTTGATTACCAATCTCGGAATATTTAATACATAAAAGTATTAACAAATTCCATGAAAATATTCATTTGTGACATTTTTCCTGTGATATTTTTTTTCCCGTGACTTGTTTTCCTTCAATCATCTAAAATACAATAAGTGTATGATTATGATGTTTTACAAGATGATGACAGATGTCCTGATGAGGGTTGGTTTTATTTCAATGATCTATGCTACATGACCAGCAATCAAGAGGAAACTTGGCCAGATGCAAAATCTTTTTGCGAAAGTGTTGATGGATCTTTGATACAAATTTTCGACGATGACGTTGTTAACGACATACCAATCAAGGTAAAAATCTGGCAGATGGTTTTTTTTGGTATCACAAACCTGTTGGTACTTACATTTTTTAATTTGCATTTTAGGTAATATATTGTATTAATGATATGTACGTAAATGAATTTGCATTTGTGCTATGTGCGTACTGTGTAATTGTATTAATAATATGTGCGAATAGTGTATTTGTATTTCTGGTAAGTGTGTTCTACGCATTTGTATTTCTGATATGAGCGCTCAGTGTTATTGTATTTCTGATATGCGCGTAGAGTATTTTTATTAAGTGCCAATAATGTATTTGCCTGTGGGTTTATCCAATTTTAGCAATCACAGTCTTATTGGCAAGATAGTGAAAATGGTGATTAGAGTCAGCTCCCCTTGTAATCGAGTTAATGGTAATAAAAATAATTACGTCTCAAAGCTTTAACATATATGCCAACTGTGTTTAAATTAAAGGATCTATTAAGATATTTAATCAGAACTTGTAGAAAGAAAGACAGTCCAGCTATGAAACTAAAGTGTATATAGAAAATAGTTCTTTTTTAGCTTTTCGATGTTTATTGTGTAGGTGAAATGTATTTTATTCATTTTCATTAGAAACATCAAAGCTAATTCTAAACTCTGTGAATACATCGAAATAGTCTTAAAAACTTTATTTGGGTGTCGGTATTTTATATATAATCATAGTTCTTTTCATATTGGGCTTTCATAAACTTGAGCATACGAGCCAAAGCATTTAAACATACTATTGAAGTGACGGTTGACAGGATTTGGTGGGTAAGACTTTTCAATATCACCGAGAAAGAAATGTTTACTTTTGCAAGGTTCTTTACTTTCAGGATATCAATCACGTATGGATAGGTTTACATAAACCAGACCCTAGCAACAACGAATGGAGGTTTGCATTTTATAACCAATCTTATACTAGATCTAGATCTACATTTTATAACGTCGTCAACTTTTGTTTGGAGAATTTCTCAAATGTAGTCACTTTTATCGAATCCACATCTCGCTGTGCTATATATATATGTATATAGTGTGTCAGTCCTTCTTTCCGTCCTTCTGTCAACGATATAGATTTTGGAACCATAAAAGTAGGCTATACACCACATGCCGTGATTTTACTTGCATCGAATTGTCTTATTATAAGTAATGGAATAGGATCGCTTTTTTGATTGTCGGCAAAGTTTTTACTGTTTCTTTCACATCAACTAAAGAAGGTGATGAAAATATTTAATACACGCACACTGCTGAAACATATTAAACGGATAAATAGTAAATAATACTTTTAGCTTATATGCCCAGAAGAACGTGTATCAATTAATACAGTAGGGTGAAATAAAACTAAAATGTTTAATAAAATGTTTAATAATTATACCACAGTTCTACAATCTATAGCGAAGATTGACGAATGTATATATATATATATATATATATATATATATATATATATATATATATATATATATATATATATATATATATATATATATATATATATATATATATATGTATATATATATATATATATATATATATATACATATATATATATATATATATATATATATATATATATATATATATATATATATATTTGGGAATACATTTAATATATCGGTACATGTATAGATACACAGATGCATATAACCCAGAGTGAAATAATCTTATTAGCTATGGTTTAACTTTCACAGTTGGAGTGATGGGTCTGAAGCCACTTTTTTCAAGTGGGATGTCGGTCAGCCTCAGAATGAAGGAGAAAACTGTGTAGCAGCCATTACCTTGGGTACTTTTATATATTAAGTCTGAATTACTTTGAGGCAAACTTTATTGAATTTATAGTGCAGATTTTAAAACATCTGAGTGTTTATATCTATATAAGGATATTCAAATCAACAATCCTATGTAGTATGTCATGCGTGTATATATATATCTATATATAATAAATAAATAAATAAATAAATAAATAAATAAATATATATATATATATATATATATATATATATACATGTATATACATAATATATATTTATATATTATGGCCAATATGACTTAATTGTTATTTCACAGACAAATGGCATGATTATCCGTGCTCCTCAAAGTTCAAATTTGTCTGCATGAAAGCGTCTTCAGAATTTTAATACATCAAGCTCCGACGAAATTTCTAGCACTTGAATTTTGAGTAAATTGTCTGTTTCAGTGGACATTTGTTTAAAGATTTACAGTGGTAAATAATTTAAGCTCTATTTGCAAGTGTCGTCGAAGTTTCGATCCAAAGATCATTTGATGCTGAAAGAAAAAAAAAAAGAAAAAAAAAGAAGTGTTAAGAAATTCGTTCATATGGGGTGGATGATATAAAACCGACAAATAAAATTGCCCATCCCTCGCTTTAGTGGTGATTGTGTCATTAGTTTTTGATGCATTTCAGAACATGATTATCAAAAAGAGATACTGTTCCTTATTATACAAAGAAATAAATATTTTTAACAGACAAAAAACATATATGCTGAGGTGTGACTTCTTTTTTTTTTAGATGTATATGACAAAGAAGCCATTTGGACCTTGTTGAACACAAGGCGATTGAAGTAGAGTTCACCGATTTCTGTGACCTCAGCACTATGCTCAGCCGAAATCGAAGTTTTTGATTGATAGGGTCCTAGAATTGTATTGTAAAGACATTACTTATTTCTTTCTTTTTTTCTGATTGAAAAAAATGAACACAGTATCCAAAAGTTTAAGACACTCATTATCAATATTAATGTGGATTTTAGTGATAAATACACATTCTTAAGAAACAAAATTCAAAGACACACTTTAAAGAATAAATACGTTTTTATTATTAAGGCCAAGGTTATTGCGAGAGGCTCTAAAAGATTATTGAAGGGTTTTATACACAAGCTATCACAGTCCAACAATATTTACCAAAAACAAAATTTTAGTTGATCTAAAAAAAATCAGTTCAGGTTGTTCGCTCATCGATTTAATAAAATACGACAGCTGCACCTGACTCGGAAATAAATTGGAGATAACTAATTAAAACTTTATTAGCACCATTAAACAGACTTAACTCGTAAACTGATTAAAGAACTAATTACAGGTTGACAGGTAATACTTGATTGTTTTGGATTAAATACCATAAAAAAATAAAGAACGAAGCAGAAATAAAAACGGTCTTATTTGGTTGTTGAACTAAGGAATGTAAAAACGTATATCAACAAACAGTACAATCAGAGGCGTAGCGAGGAATTGAGGTGGGGGGGGGGGGGGGGGGAAGGAAGAAAGGGTGCTGACCGCACCGTGTGACGTCATTTAGAGGAGGTGACACCAAGGCAAGAAATAGCAACATATCTACACGTTGCCTTAGGAAAAAATGTTTTGTTGTGAATCGAAATAATTTATATGTCAATCCCAGTCTCTGATGGGTGGGGGGGGGGGGGGGGGGGGGTGAGTGACACCAAATTGTATAATTTACTACAAAAACAAGGATTTCTTAAAACGGAATTAATAAATGTTAGAGTTAGGTCCCTAAATGCTTTTTCTATATCAATTAGTATGTTTACACGAATTGACGCCATTTGACAAAAATTTGGGTGGTGCCTCCAAATACAAAATTCACCGAAGTGGATTGGATTGAAGCCGCATAGAAAATTTACAAATCTGCATATTATTGATCAAGCAAATTATCATACAACAGCCTACGATTGTGTAAGTGTGTGTATTTGTACGTGTGTGTGTACGTGTGTGATACCAATAGAACAATAGCTGCACATTTGATTGTGCGTAAGTAATTTAGCCTTGTGTCGGTGTTCCTACGTTTTTTCATTTTGTATAATAATAAAATTTGGGACGGAGTGGCCTAGCGGTAGAGAGCTGGACTGCTAACCCGTAGGTCTGGAGTTCGTATCCGAGATCAAGTCAATAGACCGTCCCTGAGTCAACCCAGCTCTGATGGGTACCTAACTAATGTTAGGGAATGTAAAGGCGGCTGGGCATAGTGCTGACCACACTATCTATATATATATAAAGCAAACTGGTCAGGTGCTCGATGGTGCCTTGGGGCGATAGAACACGAAGGCCGGTGACGGTTGGTGGAAAAGTCCACGGAGAGGGGGTCAAAACTGACATCGACTGACCGGCGCCTTATACGGGCTATATTACGAAAAAAACTTTCGTCCAACGGCCTCCCTTGAAATTTTGTGAGGTGGTAGAAGAACGCCTAGGGGTGTCACAAAAAACTCGACATATCTAGGAAAACTTCGTAAAGGGGTCAAAACTGACCAGTTGTATTTCCCTATATAATCTTTGTATTTTATGGGAAAAAACAAAGGGTCATTTCAACGCGGATTTTACGGTACTTAAACTCAGTATAGCTGGCTAATTTTTGCATGCTCCTAGGTATAGGGCTTGGTCTTTAAGGAAAACTGTTGGTTTGACTGAAAGCCCTCGAAGAGGGCTAAAACATGACCGCGAGTGATATTCTCTTTATATGAGCTATATTACGAAAAAAATTTCCGACGACGACCCCCCCTTTGAAATTTTGTGAGGTGGTAGAAGAACGCCTAGGGGTGTCACAAAAAACTCGACATATCTAGGAAAACTTCGTAAAGGGGTCAAAACTGACCAGTTGTATTTCCCTATATAATCTTTGTATTTTATGGGAAAAACAGAGGGTAATTTCTACTCGGATTTTAGGGTACTTAAACTCAGTAAAGCTGGCTAATTTTTTCATGCTCCTATGTAAATAGCTTGGCCTTTAGGGAAAACTGTCGGTTTCACTCAAAGCCCTAGACGAGGGCTAAAACATGACGTCGAGTGAAATTCTTTTTTATATGAGCTCTATTACGAAAAAAAAATTTCGTTCGACGACCCCCATTGAAATTTTGTGAGGTGGTAGAAGAACATCACAAAAAACTCGGCATATCTGGGAAAGCTTCGTAAAGGGGTCAAAACGGACCGGTTGTATTTCCCTATATAATCTTTGTACTTTATGGGTAAAACAGGGTACTTTAAACACCATTTTTAGGGTACTTAACCTCTGTACATAATGCTAATTTTTTGCATACACTTCTATAGATGACTAGGACGTATGGCAAAACTGTTGGTCAGACTCAAAGCCCTCGACGATGGCTAAAAGACGACCGCGAGTGAAACTCTCCTTATATGAGATATATATAAATAAATTGATGAACGATCCCCTTAATATTATGTGAGGTCGTAAACCGACCCTGGAGGGTAACAAAAAAACTTTATTCCCGTCTGAAAAAGCCATTATAATCGTTAAATACGTCCAGATACCGTATTTTCTTATATAAGCATAACAACTGTTTTAAATAAACCCTAATCTTTCTCGGATATTCTAATATAAAACTACAAGGGATGGCAACTCAGACAATATTTGTAATCCATTTTTAATTACTTAAACTTTTTATAATAGAATGGAATCTTGTAAAAAAAAAAGAATTGACCCATTTAACGAATTTTCCCGGACATGGCGAGTTTTTTGTGACACCCCAAGGCGTTCTCCTACCACCTCACAAAATTTCAAGGGGGGTCGTCGGAGGAATTTTTTTTTCGTAATAGAGCTCATATAAAGAGAATTTCACTCTCGGTCACTTTTTAGCCCTCGTCGAGGGCTTTGAGTGAAACCGACAGTTTTCCCTAAAGCTCAAGCCATTTACCTAAGAGCATGCAAAAAATTAGCCAGATGTAAAGACGGTAAGTGCCCTAAATACCGTTTTGAAATCACCCTCTGTTTTTCCCATAAATACAAAGATTATATATATATATATATATATATATATATATATATATATATATATATATATATATATATATATATATATATATATATATATATATATATATATATATATATACATCAAACATGGTTATAGAGTGTACATTATACATATGGTTATAGAGTGTACATCACACATGGTTATACAGTGTACTTCACACACAGGGTTATAGAGTTTACATTAAACAGAAGTTTAAAGAGTGTACATTACACATAAGTTTATAGAGTGTATATAACACATATGTTTATAGAGTGTACATTACACACTTGGTTATAGAGTGTATACTACACATCCTAATATATAAAAGCCCCCGTGCGCACCTCTCTCTCTCTCTCTCTCTCTGTCTGTCTGTCCGCAAAATATTTTTACCGGACATCACATCAGAAACTGCAGCGATATATGGAGAACTTTATACGGACTTTTGTTGAAAATAATATGCTAGATGTTTTAAATGTATAACCACAATTTTATTTAAAGAAGAAAAATAAACAATAAAGTTGTATTCGAATGTAGAAAAACAATTTTATTTATGCAACCGGAAAAGTGTTTAAACTTGGGACAAGAACGCATTTAACAATGACGTCGCTTATTGTTTACACTAAAAAAAGAGCACGAAACTGATGACGTCATCTTCCGATTTTAGGATAAAAAGAAATGAACTATTTCATTCAAATAGGATTTAGAACTATGTACGCTTTAAATTGTATACAATACGTATTTCTGGGCCTAAACTTTAAACAATTATTTTGTCTATTTGGATTCTAGATCTAGAGATTCTAGATCAAGATTTAGACTCTATCTACTGTAGAATCTATTACAAAAATAAATATCTATAATAAACTTTTTCAGGACTTAAATCTATATACTACAAAAACTCAAGTTTGTTTACATGTTTGAATATTTTTTTTGTTTGTTTGTCTGATTTCTTACTGTAAGGAAACTGCTTTATATGGGGTCTGTAAAATAGTAAGTAGGTAGAGAATGATTTTTGTTTTAAGACAGACTGTTAATCACACATTTATTTAAAGACGTTAATTAATTTATTGATTTATTCATAGGTAGATTAACCACATTTGTTTTTAAAAGATTAGAAAGACCACTACACTCGACGGAAACAGTGACGTCACATGATGTGTTTATTTTTTTACATCAATAATGGTGGCCTATCGAAGAAGATTGTGTCCCCATTCCAATGTTTAACGCGTTCTAAAGCTAATTTTCTGTCGGCTTTAACTTTAACAATACGTCCGTTTGCTGTATTTATTACGTTCCAACACTTATATATTTTCATTTAGTTTTACGATAAATTTCTCTAGATCTACAATCTGTCCAAGAAAGTTATTTATAGATCTAGATCTAAAATCTAGGTCAAATCAAAGATTTATTAGTTATAGATCTAAATACAATCCAAAAAAAACGAGACTTAAGAAAACCAGTCGTAGATCTAGAATATAGATAATTCTATCTAGATTTAGATAATAATGAGTTTCTATATACTAAAATATTTTAGACCTTTATTATTTTGTATAAATCTTTGTTTCGACTGTGCAAATTTTGAAATGCTGGATCCAGGGCCTATTTGCGTAGCTTAAGATTCATACGCGGCCTCGATACCGGTAATTTTGCTAAATTATAAACGTAAATTCTAAATATAGCTCAGCAGTAGATCTAAAATATAGATAATTCTATCTAGATTTAGATAATAATGATTTTCTATATACTAAACTATTTTAGACCTTTATTATTTTATATAAATCTTTGTTTGGAATATTCTAATTTTGAAATGCTCGCTCCAGGGCCTATTAGCGTAGCTATTAGCTAATGATTAGATCTAGATTCTAGATTCTATATCTAGCAAGAAAAACTAAACTTAAGACTTAAGTTGCACAAGGAGACTCAAAGTACCAAACTATAGTATAAAAATTCACTTGTGACGTCACGAGTAAATAGCTAAGTTGGTAGTGTAATCGGTTCTCATGAGGGTGACGCAATTTCTAGACCAATACAACAATGATATTTTTTTTTCAATTTTTTTTAGATGTGAATGATAAAGTTACCTATCTGAACTTGGCAGGATACTGGGCAGGTGAAGTAGAGTTCATCTGTTTCTTTGTCCTAAGCATATGAAAGGATAGTGTGATCAGAGACATGCTCGGCTGGAATCGTTTTTTAAACGATAAAAACATGTTGTCTGAGACTTGGCGGGACACTGGGCAGGTGAAGTAGAGTTGAGTAGGTCACCTGTGAAGTCAGTATATGAAGGGATAGTCCGAAATCGGTGTTTTCGGTGTTTTTAAAAGATAAAAAACATATTTTTTAATGTGGGGTCTGTTTTTTGTGACGATAAGTGACACTGCAGTAGCGTAGCGGGGAGGGGGGGGGGGGGGACGACGACATATGTCCCCTGGCTCCGACCTTAGGGGGCGCCAAAATGGGTTGGAACAATAAATTGAAAGGTTGAGGGGGGTGCAAAACGAAAGTTTGAGTGGGGGGGGGTTCAAATCTAAATCTTGAGGGGGGGGGGGTGCACATCAAAAGTTTGGGGGGGGGGGGGGGGGGTTGCAAATCGAAATCTTGCGGGGGGGGGGGGTTCGAATTGAAAAGTTTGTCCCCGGGCGCCGGGAAGGGTCGCTATGCCTCTGAGTGACAGACCTGATGTTTTTTTTATGGATGACCCCCGAAACCCACAGTTATCCAACGGATGACGGGTAGTCTAGTATTTTATAGAAATCTTTGTTTGTTTAGCAATGAAACTGGCTAATTTTATGTAAAATTTATTTGAAAAAATAGGCATATTCGCTTAAGTTATTTTTTTAAACACTTCTTTTATTCTCCATATTTTAAAGGTACCTAATTAGCTGAGATGATAGTGTACATGATACCACACAGGTGGTGCCGGATCGAGACACACCAAGTAACACTATTTTTTTTATATGTGAATCTTCCTATTTTAGACTATAAAGAAAGGAACTACTTTGAAAATCTTTGTTTATCTATGCAATTTGCTAATCTCTATAATATATGACGCAAAGTTGTCGGGTGCCCGATATCAGGCACTTCCCGGCGCCGCAGACGCTTCAAATTTGACAGGATCTTGCCTTGTGTCGACAGAAAACGGGGGCCGGTGCCGGTTGGCCTAAGGGTCTACGATGAGGGGGTCAAAACAGACCTCGACTGACCGGCGCCTTATATGAGCTATAAATCGAAAAAAATTTGTCCACGTAGGAACCTTCATAACTCCTGAGGTCGTAGACCGACCCTCGGGCGAATTAATTAAGCATTCAAATTCTCAATGTTTTCGAAAGCCTAAGCAAAGCTGGGCAGCATGCCTAGTACAAATATGTGGTACCCCAATACGGGTTAAGATATTTATTTATATTTTATTTTCTAAACCCGTTTGTAGTCCACTTAAGTCGACACTTCCTGCTATGATGATAGGGTGTATATATATATATATATATATATATATATATATATATATATATATATATATATATATATATATATATATATATATATATATATATATATATATATACATGTATTTATGGGTGGGTATTGGATTTTGGATTAGAATAGATTACATTGGATCGCATTAGATTAGAGGGGATTCTTTTATTGAGTCGGATTAGATTAAATTGGCTTATAGGTTTAAATTGGATTAGGTTAGTTTGGATTAATTTAGATTAGTTTATGTATAAACTCCACAGAAAATCCTGCGGGCTCTCAGCACACCTGTCACAGCTGCCTGTATTGTCTTAGATCCCCTGCTAACTGTACAACCGTCGGCTGATCCCCCCCTGGCGAGCCCTTGCCCACGTGACATGTCCACTTCAACGATTGGCTGGCTCACGTGGCGAACAGCACGTAACAGTATTGTCTGTTGCTTGTAATAAGATATAACCCTTAAAATTCTTCACTACATTGAGAAGAGACTAAAATAATTTCATAAAAAACGTATTAATAAACAGAACACTTTTTGTTTTGCGAACTAACAGAACACTTATTCTATAGCCAACTAACACAACCCTTCTTCTATGGCCAACTAGCACAACACTTATTGTATGGCCGACTAACAGAAAACATATTGTATGGCCAAAAAAAAGAACACTTTTTGTATGGCCAACTAACAGAACACTTATTCTATGTCCAACTAACAAAACACTTATCATATGGCCAACTAACACAACACTTATTCTATGGCCAACTAACACAACACTTTTTGTATGGCCAACTTACACAACACTTATTGTACGGCCAACTAACAGAACACGTTTTGTATGGCAAACTAACACAACACTTATTCTATGGCCAACTAACAATACACTTAGCATATGGCCAATTAACACAACACTTATTCTATGGCCAACTAACACAAAACTTATTGTATGGCCAATTAACACAACACTTATTGTATGGCCAACTAACAGAACACATATTGTATGGCCAAAAAAAAAACAGAACATTTTTTGTATGGCCAACTAACACAACACTTATCGTATGGCCAACTAACATAACACTTATTCTATGGCCAACTAACACAACACTTATTGTATGGCCAACTAACACAACACTTATTGTATGGCCAACTAACACAACACTTATTGTATGGCCAACTAATACAACACTTATTGTATGGCCAACTAACACAACACTTATTGTATTGCCAACTAACACAACACTTACTGTATGACCAACTAACACAACACATATTGTATGGCCAACTAACACAACACTTATTGTATGACCAACTAACACAACACTTATTGTATGGCCAACTAACACAACACTTATTGTATGGCCAACTATCACAACACCTACCACGCCTCCGCATTATTTTTAGTTCTTCTAATCCACACAAAAATAAAAATCGATGATGTAACGTTATGAAGTAAATGTACCATAAATTCCGTATCATAGCTTTCGTACTCACACAAACGCACACAAATGAGAAAGTCCTAGAGCGTTCTGTACGTCTCTGTAAACATAACATAAGGTAGGAACTTAATTTTGATAGATTGTACTATAATATACACAACAATGTTGATATTTTAATATTAATTAATACTTAACAATTAGTTAAGTATACATCTAAAATTTACACAATGAAACAAAACTATGTTTGTACAATCTATATTATTTTTTTTAAACATATAAAGCAATGTATCTCTGTTATTCTGTCTGTCTATTAGTGTATTACTTTACCTTTCATCCAATCGCCATAAAAGTTTGGGAATTTGTTGAGAATACTCTTGGAGAAGTTTCTGTTAAGACTTTCACATAGCACACACTTGGCGGTTATGTGGGCAAACCCGTGCTCTCGACAAGTATGATCCAAAAAAATACCGCGCAGCATTTTTTTTTTACATTCAAATAATTTAGTTTGAAAAAAATAATGTCATGCGTCTGAGAATATAGAATTGGTAAAGCAATGTTGAAACCCTCATAAAATATTACGTCATATTTTCTTATGGACCGCAGCAACACGCGGACGGTCACGCTAGTTTAAAAAAAATATTTCAAATACTTCCTGAGTGATCCATGCTTTTACTAGTATTAAAATGTTTTATAAATACTTTACTATAGAATAAAAACAAATTAACATGGCATTATAAAATGCTGCAATTAATCATTAAAAAATGTAAACTTTTGATTTGTGCTCTTTACATTTCAGGTTTGATTGGTTAGATTCTTAATCACCCAAATCCTGAAAATGTTAAAAATAACTATCCTGAAAAAATGTGCTTGCTTTGTTCGTGATTGCTACATTACCGCTAACGGATGCAGGTAACACAATAATCATATATATATATATATATATATATATATATATATATATATATATATATATATATATATATATATATATATATATATATATATATATATATATACTATATATATATTCATTTACCATTTTATTTTCTGTGTATACGCATGTATATATGTATTCACATAAATCTTTTTTTTTTCTGGATGTTTTTAATAATATTTTTAAACAACGCGCTTTAGACTGAACATCAACATTTAAAGTTTAACGCAAGGGGGTCCTCCAAACTTTTCAGCCCGAAGGCCGTTTTAACTATCGAATATCAGAGTTTCTTCCAGGCATCTCTTTTGGTTGCGAATCTTACCCCCCCCCCCCCCCCCCCGAAGAACGCTTAACCCCCCTACCACCTCCCCCAACGAAATATAATTTAAATATATAATCCATACAAATTTCAAGTGCCCTCCCCCTCCCCCTGGAGAAAAAGTCTGAAAGAAATGCTGTCGGGGGGCCGAGCACACTCGAGGTCCAAGTTTCTTCTCAAATTATTCTTCACGTATTTTATTTTTGAAAATGCTTGTTCACACAGGTACGTTGTTCCAGAATTTGAAAGGTAATTTAATGCAGACTTTTTGACACACCCGCGCTTCTGTAAACTTGTCTCCAAACGAGGTCATTTGCTTGCAATTCAATGACCTCCACCTGCAGTTCATCTGGGCAAATGTAGTTTTAGGTTCAGAAAATTTAAATGATTAGCTATGTCAGCAGCATAAGCCAATTTCTATACCCACTCTTCATCAGACATTAATGGCTGTGGCTTGACTTTATTTGCCAGGAGGTCACCTATTTCCTTTCTTAACTTAAATACTCTGTCCAGAACTTCCCCTCAAACTTAGCTATCTTACTGCTGTGTAAAATAGTAAATGTTTAGTAGTTTCTGTGTCTGTATTTTTAAACATTTCTCTGAACTGTCTATGGTTGAACTTATGTGACCTTATTAATTCAGCATCTTCACCACGAGATTCAGCAATGTCCATATATTTAGCACACAAAGTTTGCTGGTGAATATTATATTGCAGGAACATTGGTTGTAGAATGTTTTTTCTTATTCTCGGGTCAAACCTAGCATTTCTTTACGCCACTCATGTACTTTCCTCCTTCAACAGTCAGGTAACTGAGGTTAGTCCAGTCCAAGTTAAAAATCAGCAAATGTTGTTTTAACTCACTGAATATATCCTCTCCGGTAACGTTGCCATACATGCTATGTAGGGAAGCCAGCTCTTGTGTTATTTTAATGTCTTCCATCCACACCTAAAATGAAATTGAGAGGTGGAACATTTTTTTACACATGTCTGCAACACGGAGGGCAATGGTATTTGCCCCCAGAACTACATTTACATTTTTTTTTAAATTTCTAGGTAAAGTTCTTGAGCCACACCCAACAAATATTTTTTGCGTGGAAAAGAAAATATCCGCGGGCCGGATGAGTGGGCCTCGCAGGCCGCATTCGGCCAGCGGACCGTAGTTTGGAGACACCTATACATCAAACTTTAATTTATAGGAAAATTAGTAACATAGCGAAAAATTCTTTTTTACAACGTTTAAATAGGCTAAAACCTTTTTAGCTTTTATGCGTATACAAAATTTGTAATCTCGTTATTAGAATTTAACAAAATCAATAGCATAATATGTACAATATTTAAAGTTTGAACTGACTTAATTTATTTACATAAGTTGTGCTAATTTGTGACATGCTTTTTACTTTCTCATATTTACAAAGTATAGAGAAAGTCTTGTAATCGTGCAAAAAAAGAAATCGAGATTTTTGCAAATCTGGACGTTTTTACACCTCCCTGAGTCGGAAAAACGCACTAACACACACACACACACACGCACACGCACACACCACACACAGCCTCATACACACACACGCCACACAGACGCAATCAAACACTCACACAACAAGCACGCACC
>NW_026732769.1:2500-87500 GCF_028476545.2 Physella acuta
ACGTGTGTTGGGGCTGGTACTAACAGAATACTAACTGCGTTAGCGTCAGACGATTACTCTATTTTTAGTTTAGTAAACAAAGTCGAAGGCGCGTATTTAGTTTCAGCTATACATTGCACAAAATCAGACATACAAACATACACACATTACATTAGTAAAGTAAAGTTCTATCAGACTTAACGACCCTTATGGCAGATCAAGTAAAGCTCATATCTTTCTTGTCCTATGAAGATATGGTGTACTCAGCATTATTGCCAGCCGTCTTTACTTTCCCTAACGTAAGTCAGGTACACATCAAAGATGAGTTGACTCAGGGACATCTTGCAGACTCAAGTCCGGACCGAGTCTCCGAACTCGAGTCTTTGGTTTAGCAATCGAGCGCTTTACTACCCAACCAGGCGTCCCCGACCTACACACGCACACACACACACACACACACACACACACACAAACATATTTCTCGCCGCAAGAGTTTAACCAATACAATGTGATTACAAGTTTGTTTCTCCTTAGCCCTGACGAATGTCCCGAACATCAGATGTCGTGTTTCCTACATCATTTTTTTAACGGTCACGTGTCTCCCGCACTTGCTAGTTAGCCTAGCTTATAATTTTTAAAAGCCAGTGGGGTGCATTAATTAAACACATGCATGATTATCATGCCTAGGGCGCACTTGTAATATTTATTGGGCTTTTATTGAACTAAAACGAGAGAATTCATAATTGCTCTGTAGGCTACACAGATTTTCGCTGAATATCTGCATGAAATAACTTGATTTTTTTTCTCTTCAGATTTTCAAATTGTTTTTTTTTTCGGTTAAATCTCTAAAAAAAACCATTTTTTATTTTCAATTTTTTTAAACGCAATGTCTTTGAATTACATTACCATCCACCAATTGTATGGGATTACCCTCCACCCAATGTATGGATTACCCTCCACCCATTGTATGGGATTACCCTCCACCCATTCTATGGGATTACCCTCCACCCAATGAATGGGATTACCATCCACCCAATGTATGGGGTTACCCTCCACCCATTCTATGGGATTACCTCCACCCATTCTATGGGATTACCCTCCACCCAATGTATGGATAACCTTCCACCCATCCTATGGGATTACCCTCCACCCAATGTATGGGATTACCCTCCACCCATTCTATGGGATTACCCTCCACCCAATGTATGGGATTACCCTCCACCCAATGTATGGGATTACCCTCCACCCATTCTATGGGATTACCCTCCACCCAATGTATGGGATTACCCTCCACCCATTCTATGGGATTACCCTCCACCCATTGTATGGGATTACCCTCCACCCATTCTATGGGATTACCCTCCACCCATTGTATGGGATTACCCTCCACCCAATGTATGGGACTACCCTACATCCATTGTATGGGATTACCCTCCACCCATTGTATGGGATTACCCTCCACCCAGGCTCACATATAAATAAATCATTTCTAGCCATGGCCTCAATATTTAGCACTTTATGCAAAGTGAACTCAAGAATTTATCCTATCCCTAATCACACGGAGGGGAGGTAGAATGCGCTATTCTGATGCTAATCCGGCCTGACAAAAGGACCACGCCGGAATCCACAGGGTGGTTGCACAAGTGGTTGTGGGAGAGGGTCACGCACAAGTGGTTGTGGGAGAGGGTCACGCCTGAGCGATCACGGGACAACGCCAACAAACGAGACCTGGGATTCCAGTTTAACTTTTCGCCTCCAAGTGAACATTCGCCTCGAATGTATATAAGTGCTGTCCTTCTTCATTCGCCAGCCGCTGGTGTATGCTGTAATAATTTCTTTTTTTTTTTCATGTCCCCGTTCCGGATGACTGCTTCCGTTTTACTGGTTTTCATAAAACTTGGAACCAACCATTAAAACAGGAATCGACCATAAAGCTTCACACGTCTGCAGTTTTTATTATGCAGTTGACGAATTTCAAAAAAGTGCGATCGTAAATCTCTTTTAACTACAAGTTTCGTACATAATGATATTAATTTATGGTATGACCCACTACAAATTTTGTACATAATGTCTTTAATTTATGGATTGACCCAAAAGGCGATCTTATATAAAAAAAAAAAACACGACAGCACTCAAATAATTTGGCTTACATTTCTAAAAATCCGGCCCTCGCGTTGAGAGTAGGAGATGAATGATTGCACTGTCTGAAATCAATTTACGGCTTTTGATTTAAGTTAGGAACTCTTTGTTCTAGAGTACGTAAATAAAAACACACAAACTGAAGTGGCTAATGGATAAAAATGGATAGGCCGCAGGCCATGTTTGTGTTGGTTCAGTGGGCGAATGCCTAATGGTTTACACCGTCAATTGGGGACTTGTGTCAAGTCAACTTCTGTCAAGTCAACTTATGTCAAGTCAACTTTTTACAAAACAAACCATCCGAATTAAAAATGAAAATTAGATTAATGCCATATGAGCGGTAATCTTCAAGGTGGCAAAAGTCTCGAGAGAAAATTCCGGTGTGCAATACAGTGTGCTGTTGGTTATTAGTTGATAATGTTCGGATGTGGGCATTGTATCTGTGTGCTTTACGGTGTGTTGTTGTTGTTATTTGATACAGTTGTTGACATGGGAATGTGTGCTATACAGTGTGTTGTTATTTGATAAAGTTGTTGACATGGGAATGTGTGCTATACAGTGTGTTGTTATTTGATAAAGTTGTTGACATGGGAATGTGTGCTATACAGTGTGTTGTTATTTGATAAAGTTGTTGACATGGGAATGTGTGCTATACAGTGTGTTGTTATTTGATAAAGTTGTTGACATGGCAATGTGTGCTATACAGTGTGTTGTTATTTGATAAAGTTGTTGACATGGGAATGTGTGCTATACAGTGTGTTGTTATTTGATAACGTTGTTGACATGGGAATGTGTGCTATACGGTGTGTTGTTATTTGATAAAGTTGTTGACATGGGAATGTGTGCTATACAGTGTGTTGTTATTTGATAAAGTTGTTGACATGGGAATGTGTGCTATACAGTGTGTTGTTATTTGATAAAGTTGTTGACATGGGAATGTGTGCTATACAGTGTGTTGTTATTTGATAAAGTTGTTGACATGGGAATGTGTGCTATACAGTGTGTTGTTATTTGATAAAGTTGTTGACATGGGAATGTGTGCTATACGCTATGTTGTTATTTGATCAAGTTGTTGACATGGGAATGTGTGCTATACCGTGTGTTGTTGTAATTTGACAAAGTTGTTTAGATGGGAATGTGTGCTAAACGGTGTGTTGTTGTTATTTGATAATGTAGTTGACATGGGAATGTGTGCTATACGCTATATTGTTGTTTTTTGATCAAGTTGTTGACATGGGAATGTATGCTATACAGTGTGTTGTTGTTGTTATTTGATCAAGTTGTTGACATGGGGATGTGTGCAATACGGTGTGTTGTTGTTATTTGATACAGTTGTTGACATGCCATGTGTATGCCAGGTAAATATGTCGACACAGTTCTGTCAGCTCTCACTTACTGAAACCTAACCGCACATATCAGCCCTGTAGGTCACGTGATGAGGTTTTAGATTTGGGACCGTGCATATATTATATAATATCTGATACAAAACATGGGACACGCCAGACCCACCCTACAAAATATCACTTTAGACAGCATTTATTATATCACTCCCAAATATGTAAATTATAACCCCCCCCCCCCCCCCACACACACACACACACACACGCAAACACAAAAAATACACAGGAAAATGCCTATTCATTAATTGAAAATCTATTTCAAAATAATAAAGAGGATTTAAAAGAAACATTCTAATCATATATAAGAAAAACTCAGGTAGGCTACAGTTTGAGAATAAGTAAATTATGGGTAATATATATATTGGAAAAACTCAAGCACAATTTGAGAATAAATAAATTATGGGAACATGTTGAAAAAAACTGCGGGTACCACTTGAGATAAACATTTTGAGGCAATGTCTATCAGGTGGAAGGTTAATCCCTATTGTTGTTTTGTTGAGGGGTATTTTTGGGGGAAACACCTGTCGGGGGATATAAATACAGGTAGCTGTCACCGTCTCAACTTTGGGGAATGGCAGGTCAAGTAAAAAAATCTGCGTTCTATCAAGTTTACAGCTAGGGTTAATCGTCGTACGTCTGGTTCAAGTTCTAGTTTAAGTTTGTTTTACTTTAACGTGTTCTGCGTCGTTATATCGTTACGTTGTTATATGGTTACGGATATATCGCTACGTCGTTATATCGTTACGTCGTTATATCGTTACGTCGTTATATCGTTACGTCGTTATATCGTTACGTCGTTATATCGTTACGTCGTTATGTCGTTACGTCGTTGTAACGTTACGTCGTTATATAGTTACGTCGTTATATCGTTACGTCGTTATATCGTTACGTCGTTATATCGTTACGTCGTTATATCGTTACGTCGTAACATTGTTATATTGTTACATTGTTTCACACTTTTACAATTTCACACGTTTACAATTTCACACGTTTACATTTTTACAGCAACTGTGTGTTTTGAAGTCTATTGTCTTACTTTAAATACAAAACTATTGTCTTACAAACTATTGTCTTACTTACAAACTATTGTCTTACTTTAAGACTATTCTCTTACTCTAAGCACACACCGTATTGTGTAACTGTAACTGAGTACTTTTAAACTGTAACAATTGCCTAATGTAGCTATACAACTACCGGTATTGACCCCTATAAATAGATAATAATATGTACACGCAACAGTTTCTACATGTTCGGTTAAAAAAAAAAAGGTAATTCAATACTCTCAGTGCGGTGAATACAGTAACCCTACCCGTCGCTACCCTTTGATATCTGTACGTACATACATGAATTATTCACCCACTAAAGCATGTACGATCTCGTATCGTACTGCTCAATTTTCATACGCTCCGGCGATTTTACAGGAATCGATTCTGTTTATTGGCGTAATCGCAGCGATCAATCTTCGATAGTATCGTGCCGCAAACACCAAAACAATCGACTACAAAGGGTGTGATCTCGTCGTGCGATACCGCCGAACGGAGGACAATGGGTGGTCAAGGGCCGAGTCTGTCGAAATATCTTTGTTTTGTCCCCCACACAACACGACGAGCGGCTCCCGGGCCAAGCCGTGCGGCCCACGTCCACCCAGCCGTGACGGAAACTTGGGTTTGTACAAGGATGTCACGCTTGACGGGGCAGCTGCCGGATAAATAAAAATGTGCAGTTGTGTTTTCATACACCCCCCCCCCCCACGACAAGCACCCTCCTCCCCCCGTGGCTCCTACACATCAGCTACAAGGTCTGACATGCACTGGCGACATAAAAATAGACAACATCACAACACTGGTTGGTTTGTTTACTTCAGGCTCGCTAGACTAGTTGTCTACTTCGTCTTGTTGGCTTTCTTGGTCGGCTCGCATGATACGGTTGCTTTGCTCGGTTATATATATATATATATATATATATATATATATATATATATATATATATATATATATATATATATATATATATATATATATATATATATATATTACTATAGGTCTAAATAAATATGAAAAATCGCTACAGACAAAATACTTTAAATCTTGACGGTCTACAACTAACGTGGTTGAGTTAAAGCTTGTTTGTATGTACGTGATGTTTGCGTGATAAAACTGCCCTGCACTCAGTCAAGGACCCCAGTGTACTCACCAGCAGTCAATGTTTACTCACGCGCACACACACACACATGAAAGCACACACAAAGCCCAGGTTATGAGTTCCACACGCACACATGCGCACACACACACACACACAATAAGCCCAGTAGTATGGGTTCCAAACACACACACACACACACACACAACCCAGATGTGGGGGGAACCAGGCTTATACCTAACATGCAGCGAGTTGTACTTTTACTTTCGTTTTCTCCCCCACACGTGTCACAAGCTGGATGAGTACACGACCACGTTCATGTTACTCACGCCGACGGGAAGGGGGGGGGGGAGGGAGCGACATTAAAAAGGATAAAATCGAAACCTAGTTGGTGACCAAAATTATGGCCTGCTAACAAAGGGGCGACAACAATAGTTCAGGGGCACGCACCGCAGGAGTTGTTGCCCTTGGTGTGATAGAATATATTGTTATCGCCCTTATTAGAAAACAAAATATATTGCTGTTGCTTTATGATGTGATAAAATGTATGACTGCCTGATGTAGGACTTAGGACAAAACAAGTAACATAACACGTAACTATGGGAGCATAATTTTAACGATTTTCTAATAAACACACGCTTATACACAACACGTAGACACTTTCATGTATGTGGTAGGCCTATATATCGGACTGTAATAAATGTAGTATTTTTTCTACTGTAAAAAACGTAGTATATATCCTTCAGTAATATATATATTATATATATATATATATATATATATATATATATATATATATATATATATATATATATATATATATATCGGTAAACCTAAAATGCTTGCTTGTGACCGATCTAGCGCCCTTTGAATTAACTTCACGGCTGATTAGCTTCCTGTATTAACTGAGATACCCCACTAATTACACGTTGATCAAATCCCGGCTAATGAATCCAATTAAACGTGATCCCTGCCTGGTTATACCGGCATTGTCACGCTCACAGTGCTCTGTCACGCTGACAGGACTTAAATTTTAGCTTAGAGGAACTATGGTAGCCCGGCGGGTTATTTGCTCATTTTTAGATGACTTTATTATAGTATGGAAGCCCGTTCACACCATCTGGTATTATACGAAAATAACCTGATTCATATCGCCCTAAACTGGTGGGTTTCCGTAAGCTGAAAGAATTTCTATACGTCTATTATGATATGTGTTTCAGAGGCGTAGCGACCCTTCCCGACGCCCGGGAACTTTTGATTTGCACCTCCCCCCCCCCCCTCAAACTTTCGATTTGCACTCCCTCCCAATATGTTTCATACCAAGACTTTAGGCACAATCAACCACCAATGAGCCACCAATCAACTCTAATCAACCACCAATGAGCAACCAATCAACTCCAATCAACCACCTGTCGTCTACCAATCAAAATTCTCCAATCAGTCCCACGTGCTATCACTGGCCAACATTGACACGTGACCAGCCAATTTAATTTTTAAGCACCATTTTTTTTTCATCACACGAAATCGATCTTTAACTTTAATTAAATGGCAAAAATAATAAACTAAAACCCTTAATTGTAATATCCCTAATTAAATGGCAAAAATAATAAACTAAAACCCTTAATTGTAATATCCCTAATTAAATGGCAAAAATAATAAACTAAAACCCTTAATTGTAATATCCCTAATTAAATGGCAAAAATAATAAACTAAAACCCTTAATTGTAATATCCCTAATTAAATGGCACAAATAATAAACTAAAACCCTTAATTGTTATATCCCTCAGACAAACTTATATGTTATCTTTTCGGGATTTTTCAGATATTCATAAAAATACAACTAACTAATCGATATCTGTCGTATTTAAAACTGAGTATGTGTAAAAAAAAAAAAAAAAAAAACACCACACAACTATCATGGAAACTTTAGTGACAAGTCCTTCATGTATTGTGTAGTACTGTCGCTAGCAGTAAAAAAAAAAACCCCACAAATATCATGGAAACTTTAGACAAGTCTTTGATGTATTGTGTAGTACTGTGGCTAGCAGTAAAAAAACACAACTGTCATGGAAACGTTTGACAAGTTCACACGTGGGCTGCACGCTCAGACACGACATTGATTCCCAGCACGCCATCGCGTCACGGGCTTCTATAAATAACCAATCGTTATACCCGATCTCTATTTATACCCGTCGCCCGCTACTGTAATAGTTTTATTTAGATAGGTGGTGGTCGGGTGGTCGGGGGGTAAGGGCGGTAGGGTGGTAAGGGGGTTCGATTAAGAAACTCGTCTAAAACAGGTACGAAAAACGGTCTCTAAGCATACTCAGCCTTAATGGATACCCATCATTACGTTGTAAATCGCCACCATCAGACCCTAAACATCAATCGTTATACATAAAAATAAACTATCTCTCCCCCACCCCCGTCAGTAGCCCCTACTTATCTCTTTAGTAATAGAGTAGGGTTTTATTTTCCACCGAACTATACTAAGGGGAGTAATTAATCCACGAGTTATCGTTCCTGCACATCAAAAGCAACAGGTAGAGAGGGACGTGAGTACAGCTGTCAACTGGGTGAGTAACACGGTCACGTGGTGGATGTGCTCATCTGCAACGGTGGGGTGGGGGGGGGGGGGCTGTGTGTCAGCGGGTTTGTGGGTAGGTAGGTATTAATATTTGTAGGTATGTTTGTCTGTGGGTAGGTATGTATGAATATGTGTAGGTATGTTTGTCTGTAGGTAGGTAGGTATGAATATGTGTAGGTATGTTTGTCTGTGGGTAGGTAGGTATGAATATTTGTAGGTATGTTTGTCTTTATGTAGCTATGCATGAATATTTGCAGGGATATGTGTCTGTATCTATGTTTGTATGTCAGTGTGTAAGTTTGTACGAATATGTAGTGGTGTGTATGTAAGTATGTATGTGCGAGTGTAGGTTTGTATGTTTGCGTATAGGTTTGTGTGACTTTTGTGTCTGTGCATAATTTTGCATGTCTGTATATAGTGTTGTATGTTTGTATGTCGGTTTGTATGTCGGTATATAGTGTTGTATGCTTGTATGTCTATATAGGTATCCATGCAGGTTTGTCTTTAAAGAACTTTACTCCGTCATGTCACCTACGGCGTCCACTGAGGCTAACCATATCCCATACCATCCACATCCATACCATTCCTATCCCATACCATCCATATCCCATACCATCCACATCCCATACCATCCATATACCATACCATCCATGTCCCATACCATCCAAATCTCGTACTATTCATATCTCATCCCTTCCATATCTCATACCATTCATATCTCATACATACCATACTCCATACCATCCACATCCATATCCCATACTATCCACATCCATACCATCCATATCTTATACCATCCATATCTTATACCATCCAAATCTCGTACTATTCATATCTCATCCCTTCCATATCTCATACCATTCATATCTCATACATACCATATCCCAAACCATCCACATCCATACCATCCATATCTTATACCGTCCATATCTCGTACGATTCGTATCTCATACACACCATATTAGGGCTTCTCAAATTCACGAAACAAAGGTGCCATAACCACGCCATCTACACTCTACTCATATGATGTACACATTATTCTACAACGTTCATGTACACATATGATATACACATTATTTTGAAACATTCATGTACCCATATGATGTACACATTATTCTGAAACATTCATGTACCGTTTTACCACTGAACTACGCGCTTTGATCAGAGCAACATGGCGACCAAGAACAGATAACTCTACACCTGTCGCCGCCAGGGTAATTGTTCTTTTCTTTGATACTTTTAAACGGGGGGCATACTGCGTGTACTTGGTTTAACTGTTGTTTTAGGCTTCAGTAGTCTCATCTATACTTTATTGCTTTAGTGCTTTGGTCTCTCCATCTACTCTAACAGTCTCACCATCCACTGTGACGGTCTCTGTGACATCTACAGCTGATGACATCTATAGCTGATGACATCTACGGTTAATGACATCTACACTGATGACATATACAGCTAGCGACATCTAGAGCTGGCAAAAACTATCTGGTAATCTTTTTTTTTTCATTTTTACTAATCGGTGCACTGAATCTTTAATCAGAAGTAAAACACCAACGTTTTACGAGATATTTAGAGGTTTTTCTGGGGAACATTAGGTGGATGTACAATATACATCCGTCGGTGGATGTACAATATACATCCGTCGGTGGATGCACAATATACATCCGTCGGTGGATGCACAATATACATCCGTCGGTGGATGCACAATATACATCCGTCGGTGGATGTACAATATACATCCGTCGGTGGATGCACAATATACATCCGTCGGTGGATGCACAATATACATCCGTCGGTGGATGTACAATATACATCCGTCGGTGGATGCACAATATACATCCGTCGGTGGATGCACAATATACATCCGTCGGTGGATGTACAATATACATCCGTCGGTGGATAGGCAAGACACATCCGTCGGTGGATGCACAATATACATCCGTCGGTGGATGTACAATATACATCCGTCGGTGGATAGGCAAGACACATCCGTCGGTGGATAGGCAAGACACATCCGTAGGTGGATGCACAATATACATCCATCGGTGGATGCGCAAAGACACGCTCAACTGATGTATATGCCGTAAACAATGTGCCCAATGATGCGTTTTAAAGCCAAATAATAGACGTCTTTAATCCTTTCTTGAAACGGCGTAAGACAAAGTTATGTTAACTTAAGATCAACTTTGATGGGGATTCTATACTTAACGACCGCTTTTATAACTGTTTCCTTCTGAAGCATAACAAACGTGTGTTTGATCTTAACGTCAGCGTGGGTTAGTGTTTGGATTAAGAATACTTAGTTTAATGGTTAAATTAATAACGTTTCATTTCTGGCGAATCAATTTTTGGACGAGCTAGCGGTTAAGGGAGGGGGTAGGGCTCTTTTCTATATATATTTTGGCTATGTCACATGAAAAACGATTTTTCCGTTCTATAACTGTGTTTAAAGTAAAGAAAGTTATGCAGAAGAAAGATGATTGGTCCCCTTTGTTTTGGCCGGCTGGATAGACCCGAACAGCTGATTCACAAGGGGATTAATTTCCACAGCTCATTATTCAGGCTGCTTACACATTGGTGGAGATCAACTCGCACAAAAAAAAACACAAACATGTTTGCTAGTTCACAAACCACCGCAAACAACAGATGGTCAGCTCAATGTTGGTACTACACAACAACTCATTACAGTACAGCGTGGTAACTTTATCCCGTAATGACAGGTTCTACAGAACTTTTCACTACAGCATGGATATTAAATCCCCCCCCCCCCCCCTAAATGTAAGATTCTATAGAAAAATTCACTACAGTACTGGTATTTGATATTTATATATATTGCTTTGTGCGACACCTGACATACGATGTAAGATGTCACCTTGCCATAAAGTGTCATTGTACTATTATTACTATGTCCCCCTATCATGGAAATGTTAATCCAGGCCATTCTATTTCCAATACCAAAGATACACATTCCGACACTGCCAATTCCGATTTGCATAAAACTTGCCTTTACAGGCTTCCGTAACTTCCCTGAGGGTCTTTATATTTCTATGATACACCGTTAGCACATTGAATCAACTTATACAATTTCCCCTTCGCTTTTCCTCACAAAGAACCCGTCCCGGATCGATCCTTTCAGCGGAATCCAGATATGGATATGTCATTTTCTGTCTTTCTTAAAGGATCATCGACATGTTAATCCGAGGGACGGGTTGAAGGGATCTAAAGAAACAACCCGTTGACCTGGATTGCCCTTCAATGCCTTTCATTTATCTGCTACTGTACTGAAAGCTCGACAGCTAACAGAAAGGTTTTGTTTTTAATGCGAGCGGATTTGGTGATTGTTTAAATCCTAAACGGCAAATGCTTACAGCATTAAAAACGTTATGTTACATGTAATCAAGGTTTGTCATTAGGGTCCTGACATTAGTCCTGATATTGAGGTCCTGCCATTGGGGTCCTGATATTGGGGTCCTGCCATTAGGGTCCTGCCATTAGGGTCCTGCCATAAGGGTCCTGACATTAGGGTCCTTACATTGGGGTCCTGCCATTAGGGTCCTGAGATTGGGGTCCTGAGGTTGCCACAAGACACCCCTAATAGTGCGGACACACCCCGCTATGTAGAGACACGGCGACACATGACGCATGCTGAGTCACGTGACACCACGAGGTGTTTAATTACATGTTTCTTGGTGTTTAATTTTAAACACTTGATTCACTGTAAACGAGGAATTTCTCATTATGAACGGAGTGTCTTGTTACCCAATTATATCGCGATACATGCATCCAGCGCTAAGTTTGGGACAGGATTGGGTTTCATTCAGTCACGTATGCTGCTTTTGTGTGTGTGTGTGGGGGGGGGAGGTTAAGGTCATGCTGTTTCTGTGTTGTGATACCGTGTTATAAAGCCGTGTGCTGTTGCCGTGTTGTGATGCCGTGTGGTGTTGCTGTGTTGTTGTTCCGTGTGATGTTGCGGAGTTGGGATTGCCGTGTTGTTATGCGGTGTTGTTATACCGTGTGATGTTGCTGTGTTGTGATACCGTTTGATTTTGCCTGATGTTGCCGTGTTGTGATACCGTGTGATGTTGCTGTGTTGTGATACCGTGTGATGTTGCTGTGTTGTGATACCGTGTGATGTTGCTGTGTTGTGATACCATGTGATGTTGCTGTGTTGTGATACCGTGTGATGTTGCTGTGTTGTGATATCGTGTGATGTTGCTGTGTTGTGATACCGTTTGATGTTGCTGTGTTGGGGTTCCGTATTAATACGAACAGCGGCTGGAATCAGGTTTTGTTAATGAAATGACAATGCAGACAAAAATATTTCAGTGCCAAAGGTAGATACAGGTACATCCTACAGCCCCAAACAAGACAGAGCAGGATCGGAACCCGTCATTCCGCGCGACACCCAACCTCGGCACCGTGTTTTGGTCATGTATTTGTCAGGATTTAAAACAAACGTAAAATGCCAGTATGACTAAACCAATGACAGAGGGCTGTATCATCAATGACTGAAGACTAGTATAGTTTCTCGAACATTTCCATTCATGTCGAACGTAAAAATCAATTTAAATTTCAAACCCTCCATCGATCCCTGGGGAATGCTTTTGTTTTATTTAACCAGAATCTGGTGGCGCTAAAAATAGATCCTGCCATAAAATCGGGAAAAACCGTTCCTAGGACACCTGTGGAGCTGTAGATCACGTGACGAGAAGAGCCAATCGCCTAATGACTTAATGGTTGGTGGACCATCTGACTGGGCTCCATGACGCTCACTGGGGGGGGGGGGTTAACGCGGGCTAACAGGTAATCGTGGCTTATGGTTAGCGGATGTGTGTGTTAGGATTTGTTGAACTGGTTATGTGGTTATGTGGTTATGTGGTTATGTGGTTTGCTTGCCGGTTGTTTTGGTCACGGCTGCCATCTTTTTACTAAAACCGAAATCACATTTGTAACGTGACATCAATGGATTCAAACTTTGCTCACACACGCAAACACAATACCTTCTACACACACACCACAATCCCACACACACCACAGTCCCACACACACCACAGTCTCACACACGACACCTTCCACACACACCACAGTCCCACACACATCACAGTCCCACCGCACATAGTGGCATAAATAACTAACTTACAACCACCTATGTTAGATCACCACACAAACAACCCTACTCACTCACAAAGTTAAAGATTTTACGGCACAAAGCCTGGCTGATATTTTTAAAATCAAAATGTCGGCGTGGCTCATACGTTCGACGATGCAAGAAAGTGTCTTTATCAGAAACTACGGCAAAAAAATTGTAAGAAACTCCGACTAAAAAAACGAGCAAATTACATTTTTTCAAATAAAGGAAAGAATTGTATAGACTTACAAAACTTACTAAACAGAACACAAAGCCCGACTTGTCCATAAGATGAAAAAAAAAAGTTCCAGAAATAGATTTTTTAATTTTGTTTGTCAGCGACGAATAAAAGGATCTACGACCACCATCTTGAAAGGGGCGACAACTGACGTGAAAAGTTAACATCTACACAAATAGTAACATTTTTTTAAAGTATCTAAAAAATAGATTACGCTTTTTTTCTAAAATTAAAACAGCTGCTAAAATTTCTCGGCCTTATCTCCAAATATGTTGTACAACAAAACACGTATTCAGGGTCAAATTTTCACGATTTCAGATTTTAATTTGTTTTTTTTTCTTTTATACAGTCGATAGGCTTATCTAGCATGCTAAGTCGAGTTCACCTAAAAAGGGATTTTTCTCATTCATACTCTAAATTAATGAGTTATTTTTTAATCTTTGTCAAGAGATAACGAACAGCCGGCTAATTGTAGCTGATTAAAGTTTGCTGGCTGATCGGACAGGCAGATTAATTAAGAGATAACACAATTTAAAACGGACGATGGATCAGATTTTTTTTTTTAAAATAAGATAGACGGGAGTTATCTTCCTTGAGGAGTGTTTGCTATCTCCTACTATCTGGTTGGTGGTGATAGCTGTTGTGTGGTGATGTGGATTGTCGGCTCGCGTGGGGATGTGTCAGTAAACTGGTGACCTGCGTGGTGACACGTGGTGATGCGTGTGGTGATATATATGCGGAGATAGTGGGCATGTGGTCAACAAATTTGGGAGTTACATCTTCAGTTAGGTCAGGTGTGGAGCTGTGTGTGGGTATTGAGATGGGTGTTGAGATGGATAGGGATGTTAGTGTGGAATTGGATGTAGGTGTGGGGGTGTTTATGTAGGCGGGTAACTTAGGGTATACGACAAGAAGTATAACGACAGTGGAACAACAGCGTTACCTTGGCGTTACCATTCAGCCTTAAATGTTAAATATTTGTCACGACACAACAATCAGATGACATTTGTCACGCTAGGAAAATCACAGGACATTGTCACACTAGAACAATCACACGACATTTTCACGCTAGGAAAATCACAGGACATTTGTCAGGCTCCATCAATCACAGGACATTTGTCAGGCTCCATCAATCACAGGACATTTGTAACACTAGTATTATCACAGTTTATCGGGACACCACAATGGCGGCGACTAACATAAAGGTTAGTCGTAGTCACGCTTCATTTGGGCACCGCGTAGTGCCAGAGGTCGTACGCTTCAGTGGTGGCACCCACCTGTACATACCCCCCTGTGATATTGTTCTGAAGGAGGAGCAGGGGGGATTTGATACCTTTTGTTTTGGGGTGACGAAGTTGGATGGAAATCTGATACGTTTTATTTATGCTTTAGTGGTGGTGGTGGGGGGGGGGGGAGGTTGAAAACTGAAACATTTTAATTTAGGTTCGTATAGGTCAGATTAATAGCTGATAAGTTGGGTATAAAGGTTTAAGAAAAAAAAGGCTTTAGTGGTGTCGTGTTCACAAACCATCTACACAAAGGGGCTTTTAACGTACTCAACAGGGCTTTTAATGCACACAATGGGGCTTTTCGTGGATCTCATCCCCACAAGGAATCGGCTTACTTATCAAGGGGCTTTTGTCTAAAAATATTTTGCCGTTTTATTAATGGTCTTTCATTGACGTAAGAAACCTAAATCAGCTACCGTTATTCAGCGCTTTTGTGTTGGTTCGGTATCATTTTGTTATTCGCATAATGTTCGATTTGGATTTGAATATATATATATATATATATATATATATATATATATATATATATATATATATATATATATATATATAATTCACGACCTGACACGTTGAAACGCAAGATAAAATTAGCTCTCTGTATTTAAAAAATCCATTTCTCGCTAAAATATCTGACCTAAATTCTAATTTCGAGCATGTAATTTTAGAGCGAGAAAACCCACTGGCGAAACTAGCACAGGAAGTCAGAGCTTTAACAACCGGAAGGAAATAATAACAGACCAGCTACGTCACAACAGTAATAACAATAGTTTAAAAAACCTAGGCCTGGCCTATGATTAAGTCACAATAATTGCAAGGCTTAAAAAATCGTAGAAGAAAAAAAAATAATCATTGTTTGATGACAGCGAGCTCTTTGTTGTGGGATGGTTGTGAAAAAATCGGAATCAATTTGAGCGACATTTTGTCGCGTAGGGCACCGTCCGCCGCGCTGCGGGACGTTAGCGGTAATTGACCTTACGGCTCCCGGAGCTGTAAGCTTGTTGAACATCGGCAAGGTGGGTGGGGAAGGGGTGGGGGGAGAGATATCGACAGCCCACGTGGCCCTTACAACGCCAGCCCTCTACACGACGCTCAAGTTAAGTCACATCATCCGATAATTCAACTCATAGATCTACTAGTCTAGTCTACTTATCTATCGCTCACGTTTTCTTCCCGTTTTTAACACAGCCAACACGATACGACTTTTTTGGCTTCAACAAATAGCGCATTGTTGTCCTGGTATATTTAGACGGTGGGGTGAGCGAGGGGCGGGGCCTAGGGAAAAACAGATGGCCGTAATGATGATGTAACGCTAACTCAGTCCAGACCGTGTTATCGTCAGGCGTGTAACCGGATCACGTGAACACATCGCCACGCTCGTTACATGTGCAGCACAAACAGACGTATACATTACCGCACGGTGCTGACAACAAGGTCTATAACTAGACGACTAGCACGCCACAACTGTTGTGGGAAGGCTATTAGTATTAGTCTACACATTATGCACATCATTAGGTACTATACATATAGCTTCTACACACACTATAATATATATATAAGGCCATATATATATATATATATATATATATATATATATATATATATATATATATATATATATATATATATATATATTATATATATATATATATATATATATATATATATATATAGGCCAAATATGTGTATGTGTGAATATTTAGGCCTATGTATTAATATATTTAATATAGGCGTATGCGCATAACTATATTGTGAATACAACTAAGTTATCACGCATATTACAGCTAATAAACAAAGCATACAGCTCTACACAAAAAAAAAATACTATAAGGCTAAGCACAACAATATTCACCAAAGTAACGAATTCCTCAAGACACTTCCAAGTCACAGTTCCTAGAATCAATAAGGTAAATAATTAAAAAAAAGTAGCTCTATTGCTTATATAATCCTGAAGGAAACTTGGAACTGAGTGCCTGATGCAAGTCACAACAGATGAATAGGGACACAAACACTGTCGTGCCAAGGCGTGGGTCTCTGCCACACAACACAGTTCAAACTGCTTGATACGACGGAGCTCAGGAAAAAAAAGAGAAGGGGCGAGCAACAGATGGATATTTTGAAACCCGTCGCTATTGTCTATCTTGAAAACATTTGTGAATTTTTATGTCATTCCGCAGACAAAACAACGTACGGCCGCGCGCCGGCTGGCGGGCTAAGCGGACGAGGCGGGCGAACTGCGGCAACTTGGCCAGTGGAAGACAATACTTGCCGACAAATGTTCAAAAACAATGCCGTTTCACACGTTGCTTTAAAAAATATTTAAAAAAAGAAAAACAAACGCGCGGAGTGTTGTCCCCTGATGAGTAGTTCTGTCCCCTTATGACCAGTTAAGTCCCTTGGCTTGGCTGGGTTTTGAAAAAAATCGATGGTTTAGTAGTTTTGTTTAGTAGATGAACGTGTCGCGATCAAGGCTTACAAACAGATGTGGGTCAAATAAAAAAAAATTCGCTTTTTCCTAAATTTAGGGCAATTGGCCCAGCGAGTGATAACGATAATGGCGAGGGCTTTGTGTTATCCCGGGTTAACGAGCATTAATTAGCAGGGGGAGGGGGGTGGCTGCCAGATAATTAATCCACACACCTATCACTCCGGTAAACTAACAACACAGTTCAGCTCGCGTTAATCAGCTACACACAGAAAGAAAACAACACATAAGATCTAGATTAATTCGCGCATTAATTGTGTCTGCATACTATCTACTACCAGCAAGAGCATTAATTAAATCGAGCCATTAATTTAAAGTGGTTTGATTACATTTTCTCAAAAAGTTCTTCGGAAGCTGTGTACGATGACTCTAGAATAATTAAAGTCCAATTACATTGATCGCAGTAATGACGTGGGGGGGGGGGGGGGTTTGAGACTACACGTTTGATACGAGCATGTAGCTGTATGCGTGTGGGTGTGTGTGGGTGTGTGTGTGGGGGGTAAGACTACATGTTTGATACGAGCATGTAGCTGTATGCGTGTGTGTGGGAGTGTGGGGGGGGGGGGGGGTAAGACTACACGTCTGATACGAGCATGTAGCTGTATACGTGTGTGTGTGGGTGTGGGTGTGTGTGTGTGGGGGGGGGGTAAGACTGCATGTCTGATACGAGCGTGTAGCTGTGTGCGTGTGTGGGTGTGTGTGTGTGGGTGGGTGGGGGGTAAGACTACACATCTGATACGAGCATGTAGCTGTATACGCGTGTGTGTGGGGGGGGGGAGTGTGTGTGTGGGGGGGGGGGGGTAAGACTACACGTCTGATACGAGCGTGTAGCTGTATACGCGTGTGTGTGTGGGGGGGTGTGTGGGGGTGTGTGTGTGGGGGGGGGGTAAGACTACACGTCTGATACGAGCGTGTAGCTGTATGCGTGTGGGACCCACAGCAGGCGCACACCTTGTTTCTCACCTGCTGATGGATACACACACACACATACACACACAGACACACACAGACATGCTAACTAACAAGCCTAATGGATTATAACAATTTAATTTGATTTTCTGTTGTTGTTTTTTTAAATATAGTACAGTGGACATGTTACTTGTGTGGGGGAAAAATTGATCTAACACAATATGTGGACCATGTGGAATAAAAAGTTTTATAAAAATTTGATCAATTAAATACTTGGAACAAAAAGTTTTTAAAAAATTTGATCGAGTATAATATGTGGGACAAAACGTTTTATAAAAAGTTGATCAAAGATGCTTAAAGGACATTTGGGAGGTCTTGTACAATGCGGTGGGCCCTAGTGTCTATGTGGGCCCTAGTGTCTATGTGGGCCCTAGTGTCTATGTGGGCCCTAGTGTCTATGTGGGCCCTAGTGTCTATGTGGGTCCTAGTGTATATGTGGGCCCTAGTGTCTATGTGGGCCCTAGTGTCTATGTGGGCCCTAGTGTCTATGTGGGTCCTAGTGTCTATGTGGGTCCTAGTGTCTATGTGGGTCCTAGTGTCTATGTGGGCCCTAGTGTCTATGTGGGCCCTAGTGTATATGTGGGCCCAAGAGTCTATGTGGGCCCTAGTGTCTATGTGGGCCCTAGTGTATATGTGGGCCCTAGTGTCTATGTGGGCCCTAGTGTCTATGTGGGCCCTAATGTCTATATGGGCCCTAGTGTCTATGTGGGCCCTAGTGTCTATGTGGGCCCTAGTGTCTATGTGGGCCCTAGTGTCTATGTGGGCCCTAGTGTCTATGTGGGCCCTAGTGTCTATGTGGGCCCTAGTGTCTGTGTGGGCCGTAGTGTCTATGTGGGCCCTAGTGTCTGTGTGTGCCCTAATGTCTATGTGTGCCCTAATGTCTATGTGGGCCTTAGTGTCTATGTGGACAGTAGGCGGCCGTCCTACCAGCTTTAAACCCACCATCATCACGTGACCCGGGGCACTATGGGTAATTTTCTTTAGAAACCTTTACGCGGCGGTTCATATGAATCTAATTAGGCTAAATAGCATACATTATTAATCAAAAATTAAAACAAGAGCCCAGCCAATTACTGCAAGAGTTTTTCCCGACGTTGTGGGGGTGGGGAGGGGGGGGGGGGGTTGTTCCAATGTAAGGGCAGATAACAACAAAAAATTCCTTACAACTCAGCCACGCAGCGTCGCCGCTATATGAACAATACAACGCTCGCGTGTATAGCGTGTATAACGTGTATAACGTGTATAACGTGTACAACGTGTATAGCGTGTATAGCGTGTATAACGTGTATAACGTGTACAACGTGTATAGCGTGTATAGCGTGTATAACGTGTATAACGTGTACAACGTGTATAGCGTGTATAGCGTGTGTAGCGTGTATAACGTGTACAACGTGTACAACGTTTATAGCGTGTATAGCGTGTATAACGTGTATAACGTGTACAACGTGTATAGCGTGTATAACGTGTATAACGTGTATAGCGTGTATAACGTGTATAACGTGTACAACGTGTATAAAGCGTATAACGTGTATAACGTGTATAACATGTATAACGTGCATAATGTATTGAGCCGACGGTACTTAGTGTATTTCTTTAATGGTACCTCCAGTGGCGTAGCGAGTTCGGGTGTCACCCGGTGCGGCACTTAATGGTGTCACCCCCCCCCCCCCCCCCAGAGGCGTAGCGACCCTTCCCCAATCTTTCAAATTTTCGATTTGCACCCCCCCCCTCAAACTTTCGATTTGCACCCCCCCCCCCCCCTCAAGTTTTCGATTTGCACCCCCCCCCCCCCTCGAACTTTCGATTTGCTCCCCCCTCAAGTTTTTCTCTATATATTTTCCTTTTTTGCCTTGGTGTCACCCCCCTAAATGGTGTCACCCGGTGCGATCCGCACCCCCCGCCCCCCCCCCCCTCGCTACGCCCCTGGGTACCTCTTACCTTTTCCAGCCATCCACAACACGACGTACTCCGCATCACACAAATGACCCCAACAGTGCACAACACGATCGCTGTGATAGATCTATGCTCTCATCTAACGTCGCTATAAGAAAGATGCCTTCAACATAACGTCGCGTTAAGTAAGAGGCCCTCGCTTCACGGCGCTGTACGTAAGACGCTCTCACTTAACGTCGCTATAAGAAAGACGCCCTCACTTAACGTCGCAGTAAGTAAGATGCCCTCACTTAACGTCGCAGTAAGTAAGATGCCCTCACTTAACGTCGCAGTAAGTAAGATGCCCTCACTTAACGTTGTGATGATATTTCCGGCAAAAATTGGCCTAACAAAAATACCACACTAACACATTCGAAAGTAAACGTTATGAATAATTATCATATTTTAAAATGTAACTAATTAACATTATTTAGCCTCCTTAGGTTTCTATGCCCAATCAGGCATAGGTGTAGCCCTGGTCTACGTGCAGAATATAACTGTGATTAACACAGTACAATTTAACAACACCTGACCATCCGACCACCTGACCATCCGACCACCTGACCATCCGACCACCTGACCATCCGACCACCTGACCATCCGACCACCCGACCACCTGACCATCCGACCACCTGACCATCCGACCACCTGACCATCCGACCACCTGACCATCCGACCACCTGACCATCCGACCACCTGACCATCCAACCACCTGACCATCCGACCACCTAGCCATCCGACCACCTGACCATCCGACCACCTGACCACCGGACCATCCGACCACCTGACCATCCGACCACCTGACCATCCGACCACCTGACCATCCGACCACCTGACATTTTGTGGTGACATTTCCATTACAAAAAATTCCTAATAAGTGAAAATAAAACAAATGTTTAAAAAATGTATAAGATTAAGTTTTCAAATGTACCCCAAAAAATAAAAAATTATTTGTTTTATTCCAATAAATCTTGTAAGATCTCTCACATATTTCAGTAACAACAGAACAACCTTTCTAGATTTTTTTTTTTATTTTGTATTTTTGTGCATTTAAAAACTTATTATTTAAAAAATGCTACATTTAATTGTTTTTATTAAAATCCGATATGTGTTTTACAAAAACTACCAAGTGCGTATATTTAACTGTATTGCTTAGTATGTTCCAGTTTCTGACTGTGACTTCTATATACTGTAACAATTTGTTTCCACCAGTGTTAGCAACCTCGGGCCGCCCCTGCATTCAGCACCATCACAGGCGACAACATCACACGGAGACGACAGAAAACCTCGGAGCAAACTGAAGCACAGCTGTCATCGCGACCTGCCATGCTGTATGTTTACATCTACCCGCGAACCACCAACCCTTCACTCGACCTCCTCACAGCTAGTTTTATTGTCTGACCAAAAGTTAATAACTTACAAAAACCGTCGCTGTCGTGTCGTCTAGCCCAGAGACATTGATACCTGAGTCCCCACCTGGATCTAAAGGCCACACAAGGCTGAGCGGACCGTTAAATCTGACAAATGTCGTGTAAATGTCGTGAGTTTACACTGGGCACAGCGAGATAATAATTGTTTCGTTAAGTAAACTAGTAGGGGCTCACTTTTTAATAACTTCATCAAGGATTGGGTAAAATGACGTATTAGGTTATACAACAGGTGGGATAAAGATACATGTGAAGGGCTACCATTCAATAGAGATAGGAGGGTACACTACGACCATAAATACAAAGCTACCTTAAAACCAAAAGAAGCTAACCTAGAGTAACCAGTCTACAAAGTCTACCATACACCCACATGTATATCTAGGCTACCCTACAACCATCACTGGATACCCTACAACCATCACTGGATACCCTACAACCACTAATCAGTGGCGGATTAAGGGGGGTGCTGAGGGGGCTGCAGCCAGGGGCCCCCGATTTCCTTTTTCAATCATAGTAAATTTCCCTTTAAAGTGAAAACTTTGGTTTTTTTTGTTTTTTTACTATAAAAGTAAAAATCAATGTTTTAATATCTGAATGACAAGTTTATTTCAAATTTTGATCAAAATATCAAACTCGAGTACACACTTTAGTATAAATACCAGCCCGGACAGCGTTTGCTTATAACAATAAATTGGGTTGATTTCAGAGTTAAAAACAAAAACAGCAGTCGAATTCTAACACATAGATCTAAATGACATGCATCTGGTGTGAATACTGTATGATTTAAACTTTTAAAAACATTTATAGGCCTTTACTTTTAGTGAACGTTAATATCTGGTTTACAGGCCAGGGATGACGTTCTTTAAATGGACGCCTGTGGTAATCCAACTTTTTGTGGGCCTCATAAATGAATGACACCTAAGAGGATGGAGGTGTGGTTTTTTTTACGCTTATACCGTGCTTACTGTTTAAGTTGGGCCTAGTTTAACCTCTGTATGTTATTGATAATTTCCTACATAGTGTGGTTTGATATTCTTTGTTTTCCTTTTGTGTCTATAATCAAACAAGTGCCACCAGTCTTTATCGTCTGCTCTGTAACGACATTATAATATTCTCATGGATATTTACGTTTGTTCAAGGTTAGTATGCATTTCCAGCTTTCTCATGCCCAATATAATAAAATACTTTAAAAAAACGTTTTAAAAAACCACGTTTTTCTTGTGGACTAAAAAGTAGAAAATAACTATTTACATACATTTGATGACAAAAAACGTGGGTACGTTCACCATCAAATTTCCCGACCCATCTGCCCGACCCACGTTTTTTGTCATCAAATGTATGTAAATAGTTATTTTCTACTTTTTAGTCCACAAGAAAAACGTGGTTTTTTAAAAAGTTTTTTTTAAGTATTTTATTTTCTCCTTTTTAGTCCGTTGCTACACATGAAAAACGTGGTTTTTAAAAAAAAAATTTTATATAGTTTATTTTCTACTTTATCCAATGACTTGATTAAGTATGACTTGAGTAAGTGTTTATAAATACACGGACTAAAAATCTTGAGCGACCAGGATTCGAACCTGGGTTGTCGCGGCCACAACGCGAAGTACTAACCACTATACCATCACGGCCAGCGCGCTCACATTGATTGGGGCCGAAGTAACTGTGTCAATAGGTCTTCAGTCTTGTCGGTATCTTTAGAAATCATGTCCTCAATTTTATGGTCCTTAGGGCGTAATTAAATTAAGCTAATTACGGTCTCTAATTGCTAGTTTTTATGATTGCATCTGAAATTGTTAGGCGAAAGTAACCTGCATGCCAAATTTCAGATCTATAGAGCAATCAGAAGTGGGCTAATTTTCGATGTCAATTTTAACAAAAAACACATCCACAAACGCGAAGCTGAGTTAAGAAAAACGTGTTAAAAACTTGAATTACAGTTCAATAACTATCGTGACATGGATATACAGGCTCAGGAGTTTCACTCCCATTAGCCAGGGAGGTCTCGACGTAGTGAACTCCAACTATATGGCAAATTGTGAACTGAATCAGTCTCACTGAGATGTTGGTTTGAAACACTACATGATGGTCGCGTATCCATCCGAAGGCTCTATCCAGGCTTTACTTCCCCCACCACCAGACGCGGGACATCGTCTTACCGTCTGGTACCCGGCTAGATCGCGGGGCAGAGGTCGGAAACTTCTACAGGCCTAAACTAAACAGTCATATATTTAGTGCTACTGACGTAGCGGATGGATCTCGCCTGTGTTTTGTTAGTGTGCTGTTGTTTGTTCTAGGTTGGGCAAAGGCTATAGAACACACATTAAAATAAACCGGGAGTGATCTCCCCTAATCTTTCTCGAATATTCTTATATAAAACAACAGGGGATGGGAACTCCATTTTAAATACTTGAAGTTTTTAAACTAGAATAAAATCTCGTAGAAAAAAGGGATTGCACACCAAGTGAACGCCAAATGAAATGTGCATAATAGTGCGCAATATTATTAGTACTTTATAAATTTACATGCGTTTTTTTTTTGAGAAATCGGAAATAGCGTAAATTACTACTTCCGGTCAACGGAAATTACTCACAATTTGACAGAAAGTAGAGAATTAGAACTTTTACGTACATGTGAAATTTCATTTATCTATCTGAAATAGTACTCAATTTATAGGCTTTTGAAAAATTTAAAGTAGAAAAAGTACCACTTCCGGTTATTGAAAATCGCTCAAAAGTTGATACGGATCTACGATGTTGATAAAATACTTATACATGAAATGTTATCCACCTAGCTGTAACGGTACTCAAGTTATCGTGTTTACACACAGACACATACACAGACACACAAACATACGGACAAGATTGCAAAATTATGTTTTTCCGTATCAGTGAGGTGTAAATCTCAAATTTTTTTTGCACAATTAGAAGACTTTCTCTATACTTCATATATACGAGAAAGTAAAAATAAAATAAAAGTGATTGCCTAAAGTAGAAGTTGGGGCGTTCGTTAATCGAGGTACGATAGTCTTGAATTAAGTGGCTCAATGTTCAACTGTGAGCAGGTTATTTTGTTTCAGTTTTAATATTAGCAAACAGATAGCCACTTTGGTTTGCTAAAATTTGAATGCAATAGTTCATACCTTGCCTGTTCGACATGCTTCTATTTCAACAAAGAATGAATCATTCCACATGACTTGAGATACAAGTGCACTGAATCCTGCCCATTGTCCCTGGCCTCATGGTGTGCATCCCAGTTTGTATTACAGTGATAGATTGAGCATTACCAATATTTACAGTTGAATGTGTTCTGTTCCATCAATAGCACATGAACATTGAGACTTGATTAGTTTGATCTGGTAACAGCAGTTTTATTTTATCATAGCGTATTTTTGAACGAAGACAAACGTAGTTGTTCCCGTGTGTTATTTCATTATTAAAATTTATATCTTTTACTTGTATGTAAAATTTTCATTTATCAATCTTAAAAAGTACTCCAGTTATAGGCTTGTGAAATATTCAAACTAGAAAAAGTTCCACTTCCGGTTATCGGAAATTGCTAAAAAGTTTAAAAGGATCTACAAATTGTATATAATACTTATATATGAATTTTCATCAACCTAGCTTTAACCGTACTCAAGTTATCGTGTTTGCAGACACACATCCACACATCCGGACAGAATTGCTTCGTCCAGTTTTTCCGACAAGATTACGCGTAAAACGCCGAAATTTTAATAAATCTGGATTTAGAATTTTTTCCCGATTAAAATAAGTCCCCTATACTCCGTTTATGATGAAGTACTGAGAAGTAAAACGGTGGAAACTGTCAAAATTTCATATGAATTGTGTGCACAATTACAATACTTTCTCTATACTTTGTATACGAGAAAGTATAAACCGGGAGTGATCCCCTAAACTTTCTCGAATATTCTTATATAAAACAACAGGGGATGGGAACTCGGGATATAGTTATGTTTCTTAATCCATTTTAAATACTTAAACTTTTATAAAATAGAATAGAATCTCATAGAAAAAAGAATTGCGCATTAAGCGAACGCCAAAACAAAATGTGCATAATAGTGCGGAATATTATTAGTACTTTATAAATTTACATGCGTTTTTTGAGAAATCGGAAATAGCGCAAATTACTACTTCGGTCAAAATTTGATAGAAGGTAGATAATTAGATCTTTTACTTACGTGTGAAATTTCATTTATCTATCTGAAATAGTACTCAAGTTATAGGCTTTTGAAAAATTCAAAATAGAAAAAGTACCACTTCTGGTTGTCGGAAATCGCTCAAAAGTTGATAGGGATCTACGATTTTGATAAAATACTTATATATAAAATTTCATCAACCTAGCTGTAACGGACACACGTTATCGTGTTTACACACACACACACACTCACACAGACATACGGACAAGATTGCAAAATTATGTTTTTCCGTATCAGTGAGGTGTAAAACGATTTGCACGATTACAAGACTTTCTCTATACTTCGTATATACGAGAAAGTAAAAAGAAAAGCAGGCTGAAACAGTGTTTCTTCCAGACTTTTTTCTCCGGGGGGGGGGGGGGGCACTTGAAGTCTTCGGGGGGGGGGGGGGGCGGTAAACTTTCTTCGGGGGGGCGGACACTGTTAAAAGTATATATTTTCTATATAAATTATATAAATTTCATTTCGTTCGGGGGGGGGGGGGCGGTAAAAATGTTTCGGGGGGGCTTAGCCCCCCCGAAGAGATGCCTGGAAGAAACTCTGGGCTGAAATCAGAGTCAATGGTCTCAATGGCGCCTAACCAGTTGACACGTATACTTAATTGTATTGGAGGGGATCCCTTCCAACACTAAAATTAAGATCAAAGAAGAAGAGAAGAAGAAGAAGGTTAGATGTTTGTAGTCAATTTACCGCTCATTGAACACAATTGACAGTTTTTTAAATTAGCAGTTTTGTAAATATCGGTGTCGAATGTTCCTATAAGTTATAAATAATCCATTTTAATATCTTGAATGGTATGCTGATTAGGATATATATATATATATATATATATATATATATATATATATATATATATATATATATATATATATATATATATATATATATATATATAAAATCAGGGGCCCCCAAAAAGTTTCAGCCCGGGGCCCCGCCCAAGCTTAATCCGCCCCTGCCACTAATGGCTACCCTACAACTACCAACGGCTACCATACAACCACTATTGGCTACCCTAAAACCACCTGTAGCTACCCTAAAACACGACTAACTACCCTACAGGTGAGCTTGAAAAATAAAAGTAAAAAGTGACAGAAAAAAAGTCACAAAATATTTCATTCACATCGACTGAATCATTAAGAAAAATGAAATCTTTCGTGTCAATAAATCTGGGCGTTGTTGAATTAAAAAAAAATTATTATGAGCTTTAAGGCCATAAAGATTAACTACAATTATATAACTTTTTTCCAATAAGTACAAAAACCAAAAACCATGAGGTAATTTACGTAGCAGCCTTAAATGTTTTTAAATATTTGGTAAAGCGAAAAACCGTAAAGATATATATATATATATATATATATATATATATATATATATATATATATATATATATATATATATATATATATATATATATATATATATATATATACCTTTTCAACGGTTTAGTTGTGTTTAGATTTACAAATAGGCCCTTGATTTAGCATTTTAGTCCGTTCACATTGATCGTTCTTGACGATTTGCCTCGATGTCGGCCTTTATACTGTGTCGGCATTTTGTCTATGTGGTGGAAGGGGTCATCCGTGTATGATGTCAACACGTTAAATGTGTATGTTACAACACATACGAAACTTATACCCTCACGGTGTGGTGGTGTAAAGGTTCAGCATCCACATCCCTCTGGTACCTCTCTGTGGTGGCGAGGGCTTGATGAAAACAGAGGACATCAACTTGTGGTGGCGAGGGCTTGATGAAAACAGAGGACATCAACTTGTGGTGGCGAGGGCTTGATGAAAACAGAGGACATCAACTTGTGGTGGCGAGGGCTTGATGAAAACAGAGGACATCAACTTGTGGTGGCGAGGGCTTGATGAAAACAGAGGACATCAACTTGTGGTGGCGAGGGCTTGATGAAAACAGAGGACATCAACTTGTGGTGGCGAGGGCTTGATGAAAACAGAGGACATCAACTTGTGGTGGCGAGGGCTTGATGAAAACAGAGGACATCAACTGGTGGTGGCGAGGGCTTGATGAAAACAGAGGACATCAACTTGTGGTGGCGAGGGCTTGATGAAAACAGAGAACATCAACTTGTGGTGGCGAGGGCTTGATGAAAACAGAGAACATCAACTTGTGGTGGCGAGGGCTTGATGAAAACAGAGAACATCAACTTGTGGTGGCGAGGGCTTGATGAAAACAGAGAACATCAACTTGTGGTGGCGAGGGCTTGATGAAAACAGAGGACATCAACTTGTGGTGGCGAGGGCTTGATGAAAACAGAGGACATCAACTTGTGGTGGCGAGGGCTTGATGAAAACAGAGAACATCAACTTGTGGTGGCGAGGGCTTGATGAAAACAGAGAACATCAACTTGTGGTGGCGAGGGCTTGATGAAAACAGAGAACATCAACTTGTGGTGGCGAGGGCTTGATGAAAACAGAGAACATCAACTTGTGGTGGCGAGGGCTTGATGAAAACAGAGAACATCAACTTGTGGTGGCGAGGGCTTGATGAAAACAGAGAACATCAACTTGTGGTGGCGAGGGCTTGATGAAAACAGAGAACATCAACTGGTTGTGTCGACTTATTGTAGTGTGTGACTTGCGACTAGAGACAACGATACCTTAAAACTTTTCTTTACATGCGAATAATTTTTTTTTATTATCACTGCAACCGTTTTGTTTGGTTTTTGTGTCAGAGATCTGTAATGCGCGATCATATATTTATACCTTAAAAGCATTTTATTTATTCAGCTCAAAATATTCCAGATTCTGTTTTTATTTTAATAATTGATTTGCCAAAAAAAAAAATTATAGTTTTTAGCTTAAAAGTTTGGGATTGCAACATGTACAGTAAATGTTACTGGATTGGTGCTGTGGAAGTAAGTTTTGTGAACGTTCACATTGAAGGAAAGTAGTGAGGGGGGGGGGGGGTTTATTAAGAAAAGACGTGTGTGGGCAGGGGGGGGTGGCCCAAGGTTTTATGGACGTCATAGATGGATGAGCCCTAATGAGCTTAATGGCTACCCTAAAACCACCAATGGCTACCCTACAACCACCAATGGCTAACATACAACCACCTGTAGCTACCCTACAACCACCAATGGCTAACATACAACCACCTGTAGCTACCCTACAACCACCAATGGCTAACATACAACCACCAATGGCTAACATACAACCACCAATGGCTAACATACAACCACCAATGGCTAACATACAATCACCAATGGCTAACATACAACCACCTGTAGCTACCCTACAACCACCAATGGCTAACATACAACCACCTGTAGCTACCCTACAACCACCAATGGCTAACATACAACCACCAATGGCTAACATACAACCACCAATGGCTAACATACAGCCACCAATGGCTAACATACAGCCACCAATGGCTAACATACAGCCACCAATGGCTAACATACAGCCACCAATGGCTAACATACAGCCACCAATGGCTAACATACAGCCACCAATGGCTAACATACAGCCACCAATGGCTAACATACAGCCACCAATGGCTAACATACAGCCACCAATGGCTAACATACAGCCACCAATGGCTAACATACAACCACCAATGGCTACCCTACAGCCACCAATGGCTAACATACAGCCACCAATGGCTAACATACAACCACCTGTAGCTACCCTACAACCACCAATGGCTACCCTACAGCCACCAATGGCTAACATACAGCCACCAATGGCTAACATACAACCACCTGTAGCTACCCTACAACCACCAATGGCTAACATACAACCACCAATGGCTAACATACAACCACCAATGGCTAACATACAGCCACCAATGGCTAACATACAACCACCTGTAGCTACCCTACAACCACCAATGGCTAACATACAACCACCAATGGCTACCCTACAGCCACCAATGGCTAACATACAGCCACCAATGGCTAACATACAACCACCAATGGCTACCCTACAGCCACCAATGGCTACCCTACAGCCACCAATGGCTAACATACAGCCACCAATGGCTAACATACAGCCACCAATGGCTAACATACAGCCACCAATGGCTAACATACAGCCACCAATGGCTAACATACAGCCACCAATGGCTAACATACAGCCACCAATGGTTATCCTACAACCACCTGCTCCCCCCCCCCCCCCTGTATAACGTGTGAAGCCAGTAAACGCCAGTACGTGCATGACGTCAACATCCGTGGGGTGAGTATACACGTCCAATAAAAGCCCTCGACTCCGTACACGTCACATCTACACGTGAAACTCACGTGTCAAATGTTAAACATTTCTTCGCTAATTACCTTCTTCGTTTAATCGCCTTTAAACATTTGAGACATTTTTTAATTGCTCATTTCAGTTTCACATCTTTGCGATGTATTGAAGTTTATAGCAAAATGTTTGAAACGTCAGGTACCTGCATACAAAGATCACAAAATGTATGAACGTTTTGTTACTAAGTAGTCATTAACTCATCAAACTGAAATAATTTAAAAAAAAAACTCGGAACAAAATTGTTAAGCTGAAGTATTTAATCCGATGAGAGTCAGTTCAAACAGATGAGTTCATGTGTGCGCATTTCTTAGTGCACTTATTAGGCCTAACTTGACAATTTTTTTTTTTTTTTAAATTCCATTTAGATTCAAGAACGGTCGAGACAGACAGGTAGGCACTAGGCAGACAAACAAGCAGGCAGACAGCAGATGAACTGATCTTCTGCTGGTATTGGGAGCACGTGGTGGCACATGACGTCAGAGTCACGTGTTCTGCTGTTCCGTAATGTCAGACCAAATCATTTCTCCAATACAATTTTACACACAATAATATCTCTCATGTCCAAGTTCCAACAAGCTGATGTGTGGCGGATGGCACACACACACACACACATTATATATATATATATATATATATATATATATATATATATATATATATATATATATATATGTGTGTGTGTGTGTGTATGTATGTATATCCATTTATTCCCAAGACCCAGCATACGTGTCAAGTCAAATGAAATCACGTGACACCAGATCAATAATAAACAAATGAGGCGGGAATTAAAGACCAGTGCCAAACTGACACGTCTCGCAAGGTAACCCTGACCTGGGGGGGGGGGGGGGGGTCAATGGATCGACCCATGTTAATTATTGAGAAGTAATGGGGTCACGCTTGATTGATAAAATGGGACAGCGTATCGAAGTAGGGGAATTTTTAATACAGGCATCTTTCTATATGTATGTATATATGTATGTATATGTATAGTGACGGCCTACATGTTGTGTATGCGTGTGTGTAGGGTTTTTTATTATGTACACAAGGGAAACGTATCAAGGGACCTAACTACAAGATAAAACATGACTCTAATCGGGTTTAGGTAAGCGATGCAATTAAAGAAATGCGGGCGCTAAATAATCCGTACAGCTTTTAGTGGTTTGTTTGGTACAGTGAATATTATTTACGTTTTTTACATTTCAATTTATAATACGAACATCAGTGCCTCGACATACGAATGCCCCGACATACGAGGTTTTTATTAATACCAGCCGTCGCGTGCAGAGATTGTCACTGTATGCACTCAACAACCAGAGCTGTACCCCATAGGTGTGTTACTGTCGTCCCCCCCCCCCCCCCCCCCACTACCCCCACCCCTGGGACAGGGGCGGATTAAGCTTGGGCGGGGCCCCGGGCTGAAACTTTTTGGGGGCCCCTGATTATATTTATATATATATATATATATATAATATATATATAATATATATATATATAATATATATATATATATATATATCTAATATATAAAGCTCAGTTCTGTATGTAATGCATATGTTTGTCGTTGGTCTTGGATGAATTTAAGTGTTAGAAAATTATCGTGCGCATTTGTCTAAATTTATGAGATAAAAAAATTACTATTAAAAGTGTTGGGAAATAATTTTCATTTTTCAAATTATAGTAATAATTGTCGGTATGTTCATTAAACACAAGTTTAAAAAAAATATCATCTTTTACAAAAATTCTAATTATGTCTTTATTTAGTCCTATAGCACTTACTTCCCTTTGATAAATTAGGAAAACAAAATTACTTCCCTTTATAAAACCATTGCATTTTGTGGAAAATAATTTACTTTTTAATTACTTTGTTTTGGTGTTGGGAAAAAAAAATAATTACATAATTAGCGGGGATTGATCAAGTGCAAATGTTGTAGGTATTTTACGGATAAGCTTGGAGTATTAAAATTGTTCATTAAATTGAAACAGGCGCGTTCGTTTAAGTGAGTGCAAAAGACTATGAATAAGTTGGGGTACTATAGTCGTTCATTAAGCTAAAACAGGTGATTCCGCCCCGGGCGTTTATGTTCGCGTTAGTGTTTTCTTTGTGTTTAGGTGGGTTTGCGTTAGTGGTTTCGTTTTGATTTGGTTCGTTTTTGTTCTTTCTTTTTTCGTTTTTGTTTGTGTTTTTTTTGTTTGTTTGGGTTTGTATTTGTGTTTTTGGTTGGTTTTGCGTTTGGATTTGGTTTGTTTTCGTTTGCTTTTTCGTTGTTTTTTTTTGTTGGTATTGGTGTTTGTGGTTGGGTTTTTTGTTAGGTTTTTGTTTTCGTTTGTATTTGTAATTGTGTTAGCGTTATGTTTGCGTTTTGTTGTTTTGGTTGGTTGTGGTTTGGGTGGGCAATGCCGGGTTTATGATGATTACTAAACACACAGGTAATGGAATTTAACAGAAAGGTTTTTCACAGAATATATATATATAAATATATATATATATATATATATATATATATATATATATATATATATATATATATATATATATATCCTAATAAGCATACCTTTCAAGATATTAATGGATTATTTATAACTTATAGGAACATTCGACACCGATATTTACAAAACTGCTAATTTAAAAAGCTGTCAATTGTGTTCAATGAGCGGTAAATTGGATACAAACATCTAACCTTCTTCTTCTTCTCTTCTTCTTCGTTCTTAATTTTAGTGTTGGCAGGGATCCCCTCCAATACAATTAAGTATACGTGTCAACTGGTTAGGCGCCATTGAGACCATTGACTCTGATTTCAGCTTGCTTTTCTTTTTTACTTTCTCGTATATACGAAGTATAGAAAAAGTCTTGTAATGGTGCAAAAAAAAATTTAAAATTTTTCAAATCTCGACGTTTTACACCTCACTGATACGGAAAAACATAATTTTGTGTCTGTGTGTCTGTGTGTGTGTAAACACGATAACTTGAGTACCGTTAAAGCTAGGTTGACGAAATTTCATACATAAGTATTATATAAAATGTGTAGATCCTTTTCAACTTTTCAGCGATTTCCGATAACCGGAAGTGGAACTTTTTCTAGTTTGAATTTTTCAAAAGCCTATAACTGGAGTACATTTTCAGATAGATAAATGAAAATTTCACATACAAGTAAAAGATATAAATTTTAATAATGAAATAACACACGGGAACAACTACGTTTGTCTTCGTTCAAAAATACGCTATGATAAAATAAAACTGCTGTTACCAGATCAAACTAATCAAGTCTCAATGTTCATGTGCTGTTGATGGAACAGAGCACATTCAACTGTAAATATTGGTAATGCTCAATCTATCACTGTAATACAAACTGGGATGCACACCATGAGTCCAGGGACAATGGGCAGGGTTCAGGGCACTTGTATCTCAAGTCATGTGGAATGATTTATTCTTTGTTGAAATAGAAGCATGTCGAACACAGGCAAGGTATTAACTATAGCATTCAAATTATCGCAAACCAAAATGGTTATCTGTTTGCTAATATTAAAACTGAAACAAAATAACCTGCTCACAGTTGAACATTGAGCCACTTAATTCAAGACTATCGTACCTCGATTAACGAACGCCCCAACTTCTACTTTAGGCAATCACTTTTATTTTATTTTTACTTTCTCGTATATACGAAGTATAGAGAAAGTCTAGTAATCGTGCAAAAAAAAAAACACAAAAAAAAACAGGATTTTTACAAATCTCGACGTTTTACACCTCACTGATACGGAAAAACATAATTTTGCAATCTTGTCCGTATGTCTGTGTGTCTTATTTTATCAACATCGTAGATCCCTATCAACTTTTGAGCGATTTCCGATAACCGGAAGTGGTACTTTTTCTACTTTGAATTTTTCAAAAGCCTATAACACGAGTACTATTTCAGATAGATAAATGAAATTTCACATGTAAGAAAAAGTTCTAATTCTCTACCTTCTGTCAAATTTTGAGTAATTTCCGTTGACCGGAAGTACTAATTTACGCTATTTCCGATTTCTCAAAAACGCATGTAAATGTATAAAGTACTAATAATATTCCGCATTATTATGCACATTTCATTTGGCGTTCACTTGGTGTGCAATCCTTTTTTTCTACGAGATTTTACTCTATTTTAAAAACTTTAAGTATTTAAAATGGAGCTCCCATCCCTGTTGTTTTATATAAGAATATTCGAGAAAGTTTAGGGGAGATCACTCCCGGTTTATTTTAATTTGTTTCCATAGCCTTTGCCCAACCAAGAACAAACTACAGCAGATGTTTGATTTTGGAGTTGTCTCTCCTAGAAGAGTGGCTATCCCCAGCTAACGAGCCTCATCTACCCGAGGACTTGAACTCGAGACATTTCGGTTAAGCATCCTCGAGCTTTACCGACTTGACCACCCCGATCCCCTAACATCTAACCAATGTGTACTCATTTTTATCATGATTATATGTTGTCCCCACCCTCTACCACGACACACATACTAACAAAACACAGGCGAGATCCATCCGCTACGTCAGTAGCACTAAATATATGACTGTTTAGTTTAGGCCTGTAGAAGTTTCCGACCTCTGCCCCGCGATCTAGCCGGGTACCTGACGGTAAGACGATGTCCTGCGTCTGGTGGTGGGGGAAGTAAAGCCTGGTCAGAGCCTACGGATGGATAAGCGACCATCATGTAGTGTTTCAAACCAACATCTTCGTGAGACTGATTCAGTCCACAATTGGCCATTTAGTTGAAGTTCACTACGTCGAGACCTCCATGGCTAATGGGAGTCAAACTCCTGAGCCTGTATATCCGTGTCACGATAGTTATTGAACTGTAATTCAAGTTTTTATATTGAGCATGAGAAAGCTGGAAATGCAGACTAACCTTGAACAAACGTAAATATCCATGAGAATATTATAATGTCGTTACAGAGCAGACGATAAAGACTGGTGGCACTTGTTTGATTATAGACGCAAAAAGAAAACAAAGAATATCAAACCACATTATGTAGGAAATTATCAATAACATACAGGGGTCAAACTAGGCCCAACTAAAACAGTAAGCACGGTATAGCGTAAAACAAGTAATTAAAAAAAAGTCTAGTGACAATTTTAGCGCAATTTCCTTGTGTTATCTAAAAATAGCTCTGTCGTAGCGTTAATCAAGAGCAGGGTTAGTAAAACCATTGGTTAGTTATTAAAAAGTTTTTTATTAATTTTTTTCAGTATTTTACATGTTTTATTTACAATAGAGTAACATGACTAAAAACTATTGCGCGCCCAGCTACCGAACGTGACGTCGCAGCCATTGAACGTGATGGCGCGTGTGGTGTGGTTGCATAAAATGCCTACTAATTCGGTCCACATTTTAATTAATTAAAAAAACATTTTGTGACCGAACGAAGGGATATTTTTGAAAACTTTCTTCGGCAATATTGTTCTAAATTATGGCAGGAATCGATTGGTACATGTTTCAAGTCGCTAAGTGGTCTGGTTGCCGATATATGGGCCAAAAACTGCATTTTTTCGAGGTTTTTTGGCTTTTCCGGGAAATCCATGAAAGAAACCCGGAATTTTTATAGCCTATGTTCATCCTCGTAACTTGCTTAACATAATTGCTTTTGGAACTAGTCCTCGATATTGCTTCGTTGAGGAGGAGATACGACTTAAAGCTGCGGACACACATCCATCCATCCATCCATCCATTCCCAGAAAAGACGAGTAAATAAACGCAATTCTCCAGAATGGAAATTGCGCTAAAAACACACCTCCATCCTCTTAGGCATCATCCATTTATGAGGCGCACAAAAAGTTGGATTTCCACTGGCGTCCATTTAAAGAACGTCATCCCTGGCCTGTAAACCCGATATTAACGTTCACTAAAAGTAAAGGCCTATAAATGTTTTTAAAAGTTTAAATCATACAGTATTCACACCAGATGCATGTCATTTATGTGTCAGAATTTGACCGCTGTTTGTGTTTTTTATCTCTAAAATCAACCCAATTTATTGTGATAAGCAAACGCTGTCCGGGCTGGTATTTATACTAAAGTGTGTGCTCGAGTTTAATATTTTGATCAAAAATTGAAATAAACTTGTCATTTAGATATTAAAACATTGACTTTTACTTTTATAGTAAAAAAAACAAAACCCATAGATTTCACTTTAAAGGGAAATTTACTATGATTGAAAAAGGAAATTTGGGGGCCCCTAAAAATCGGGGGCCCCTGGCTGCATCCCCTCAGCACCCCCCTTAATCCGCCCATGCCCTGGGATGTTGGTACCGTAACCCCCACCCCCGGGATGCTGGTACCATTCACGAGACGAGGTGTGGGACTCGTGAAGTTTTGATGAGCCTCAGTCTCGTCCCTAAAAGCTTGTCTGCGGTTGTCACGTGGTCAGGTTCAGATAGAGGCTGGTTAAGTCTGGATGACCTTCACACCGACCACGGGTCAGTACAGAGCCTCGCTAGTTCTATTTTTAGTTGCTCACAAGCTTATACGTGGGTCACAATGTCTAGCATTGTGCAGATGTGGATCGCCGATGACAATGTAATAAAATCTAATTTTAATGTTGTTAGAAATTTATATCACGGACGTGGTTTTTAGAGGAATATTACAGGGTAAATTAGAGATATGTTACACAATTATACAGGGGATATCAGAGGAATGTTACTGATTATAATATAGGTATGTTATATATGTGGTGAGTGGAATTCGACAGGTGAGATTAGAGTAATTCTACATGTAAGTTTAACGGGATGTTAAAGATTAGAATTCCATGTCCCTAAATCCTAACCTTTTTGTACAATTCTTGAAGTAAAGTGTCACCCCCCCCCCCAAAGTTTTACAAACAGTCCAACGTGTCAATATAGCTAATCCCCACTAATCTATATCCCCACTAATCTATATCCGCCTCTCAATCCAACGTGTGCCGCCCAGATACCATGTATCAGCTGGATCATCAAACAATATCCCATCACTGCCGTATGCATGTTCTTTGTGAGATCAGTGGTTCTAAAACCATAGACCCTCATACCCCGTCATTGTGTCATGTCCAGCACTCGGCCAGGATTTTATCAGCAAGTAATGTTCCAGTCAATGGTCCAGTCAATGTTCCACTCAATGTTCCACTCAATGTTCCAGTCAATGTTCCAGTCAATGTTCCAGTCAATGTTCCAGTCAATGTTCCAGTCAATGCTCCAGTCAATGTTCCAGTCAATGTTCCAGTCAATGCTCCAGTCAATGTTCCAGTCAATGCTCCAGTCAATGTTCCAGTCAATGTTCCAGTCAATGTTCCAGTCAATGTTCCAGTCAATGTTCCAGTCAATGTTCCAGTCAATGTTCCAGTCAATGTTCCAGTCAATGTTCCAGTCAATGTTCTAGTCAATGTCCCAGTCAATGTTCCAGTCAATGTCCCAGTCAATGCTCCAGTCAATGTTCCAGTCAATGTTCCAGTCAATGTTCCAGTCAATGTTCCAGTCAATGTTCCAGTCAATGTTCCAGTCAATGTTCCACTCAATGTTCCAGTCAATGTTCCAGTCAATGTTCCAGTCAATGTTCCAGTCAATGTTCCAGTCAATGTTCCAGTCAATGTTCCAGTCAATGTTCCAGTCAATGTTCCAGTCAATGTTCCAGTCAATGTTCCAGTCAATGTTCTAGTCAATGTCCCAGTCAATGTTCCAGTCAATGTCCCAGTCAATGTTCTAGTCAATGTTCTAGTAATGTTCTAGTCAATGTTCCAGTCAATGTTCCAGTCAATGTTCTAGTAATGTTCTAGTCAATGTTCCAGTCAATGTTCCAGTCAATGTCCCAGTCAATGTTCTAGTCAGTAGACTCACCCTTCGACATGCACTCACACAGGACATATGACGTAGACATTTGACAACGTTTAGAAGCCCTAAATCTGACCCTTTGTTTCTAATCTCTCCGTGTAAAATGCGACCCGGAAGTCGAATATAAAATGTGAACGTTCAGCCTATCAGAGGCCACTTGAGCAGCAAGCTTCTACATCCGGGGGTGAGAGCTTAGGCCCGGCATCTGATGCGCTTTTAAAAAACTCAAACTAGTTTTGTTGAGTATAGTAACACACCCAGTTTAGGCTCATCAGTGGACAAGTGGATGTGCATTTCCTGTGTCACTCACAATCAGACAACACACACACACACACATACACACACACACACACATATATATATATATATATATATATATATATATATATATATATATATATATATATATATATATATATATATATATATATTCTCATATTTATGTATATGTATACGCGTATGTATAGATATTCACGACAGAGCTTGGCAGAGACCACACAGATTGCCAGATAAAATTATCTCCCAGTTGTCAACAATATTTGCACGGCCGACAACAAGCCATTTAATTTGTGCCTGGGCAATTGATGCCATGAAATATTCAGCGCTCCTTTTATCAACATCTTCCTCCCACCTGCCAGGTTTTTTAGCATGCCGTGACAGAAATTCTCAACCATCGCGTTAAAGACTCCTGAGTTGAGTTCACCGGCAAGGTGTTGCCTTCTATGAAAACATTTTCAGTTCACAGATGTCAACATTTAGCATCAGCTTTTGACAAGCGAAAAAAATAAACTCGGGGGGAAATGTATACATGATGCTAAAGTAAATTATATGATCCTATATTATTTATAGAAATTTACAGACATTTTTAAAATTTAATTATATATTTTTGCGGGGGCGGGGTGAGAGATACCACAACGAGGATCAGCTTCAGGTTAAATCATATCATAACGATGCTTATCATCAGGTAAACCATAACACAATGCAGAAAAATAATTTCATTTTTAAAATTTCGCCGAATTCTGGCAAAATTTGAACCCCTATGACGGCCATGCTATCCTTATAAATGATTCACACCAATCAAATCCATTTCAAACATTTAATTATCTACATCAATGTACAACAAATCTCAGTGCCAACAAGACCATTTAAAACATATTTAATTATCTACGTCAATGTGCAACAAATCTCAGTGCCAACAAGACCATTTAAAACCTATTTAATTACCTACATCAATCTGCCACGATTTAAAACCTATATCAACACAACAGCTCCCTTGTAAGGTTTAAACAACCAATTTCCGTTCTCCACTTTTAACTTTTTCAATAAAGTCTAAAAATAGATTTGACGTCACGTGATCCAGGAGCAACAAATGTACACACTATTGCAGGACAGCTGTTGGAGAAAACATGGACCAGGGTAACATTCTTTTATGCAAATGTGATTTGGTCATGTGGTGTTTAGATTATAAAAAATGCAGGTATGCAACTTGGTTTTATTTATCATCAAAGCTTAACATTTAATGCATTGAAATATCTGGGCTATGGTGCCATCTATGCAGTGGCGTAGCGAGGTCGGGTGTCACCCGGTGCGGCACTTAATGGTGTCACCCCCCCCCCCCCCCACAGAGGCGTAGCAACTCTTCCCGGGGACAAACTTTCAATTTTCGATTTGCACCCCCCCCCCTCGAACTTTCGATTTGCTACCCCCTCAAATTTTTCTCTATATATTTTACTATTTTTTGCCTTGGTGTCACCCCCCCTAAATAGTGTCACCCGGTGCGGTCCGCCCCACCCCCTCCTCGCTACGCCTCTGCCTCTATGGTGACCTCTATGATGACCTCTATGGTGACCTCTATGGTGACCTCTACGGTGACCTCTACCTCGCTTAACTTTAAGGTTGGAGTGTGGGGACGGTTGTTAAATTAGGTTGTATGTAACGAATGTGTGTAATGTACCGGGTTGTCGTGGGTTGTGAGAGGGTTGTGAGGTTATTGTCACACACTTGTATGTTCCTACAGCCGGGTTGCACTGGAAGTCCTATTCCAACCCTGTATGTTGTGTAAGTATAGATGAGACAGAAAAGGGAGATGACTCCCACTTATCTGTCGTGATGGAAAGATTTCAGTTACAGCTAGTGATAACTCAGAATCTGAGCGGCACTTGATAAAAAACTGATGGGATCTGGAGATTGTTTTAAAACGATAGTTTGTTGTTTTAAAACTTGCGCAATTACAGGAACACTACACACTTACAGACATAGTTAGATACACATTTTCAGACACATTCACACACACATGTACACTATCAGACACGCTTTCAGACACACACAACACATTCAATATACATTCACATACACACATTCAAGATGCATGATATATATATATATATATATATATATATATATATATATATATATATATATATATATATATATTACACAGACGCACACGTGAACACACGCACAGGCACACGTGCAATTAAAACAATTTATTGACGTCATTTTGTGGTTAATTAAGAACAACAACGCTAATCTATTTTAAATTACCATTTAACCCTAACCAAACATAAGATAAACTCGTATGTTTGGATGAGATGTGTTAACAACAGCAATAAATCTAGACAACGACGTATACAAACATCCACATAAAACTAATCATGGCAGTTGATCTCAAACGTTTACCCTTTAGAAACTTAGTTATCATTTTGTTAATTATATGACTTAACTTCTACAATAAACGTCTTAAAAGCCAGATTAATGAAAATATATGAGAAGATCTGATGGGGCCTATAGTGGGTATGGACAGTGGTTGGGTCAGTTATGTCCCTTCTCTACGGGCAAGTAGCGCTGGGTCAGTAGCGTGGCAGTTAGGTGGACCTGGGGTGGGGCTGGGGTGGGGCTGGGGTGGGGGTAGAGCCGGGGTGCTACGAAATACATGGGTGTTTAACTGTTGAATGGTGGGATAGAGGGGTTGGTATAAAGGTGGTCTGGTGGTGTTGTACTAATATCAAACCTTCCCGTCTCAAAGCAAAACTTCCTCCACCACAACTTTCTCCCCCTTCCCTTTCCCTCCCCCCCCCCCCCCCCCCCCCACACACACCATTCTCAACCACAACAAAAACTTGGTTTCTGTTCTCACAAAAACCTGGCAACAAGACGGAACTTATAAGCAGCCCCAACCCTTGTTGTTTATAAATATTTTAAAACGCGTACATAATTTCATCGATCATTTCATCGATTATTTCATCGATTATTTCATAGATAATTTCATAGATAAATATGTAGATACTCTCATAGATTATTCTATAGATATTCACAACCCACAACAGCATAGACCAGCAGACGTACACTTGTTTAGCACGTGAAAAGAACAAAGACGCATCAATTATTGACACTAGCTAGTGCGCACATTGTGGGTGCTTTACTTTTTGCTATGGTATACGTGGCAGGGTTTTTGAACATCTTCCGTGCCCAAACATATTACCATATATTGATTTTACATTAAGGTTTTTTTTTCTCCTTAAAATTTAATATATAAGAATAGGCGGAATATTTTTTTATATGTATATTTAAAATTAAAAAAAAATTCTAAAAGAAACGTTGTTAGTTTTGTTGTTTTTAAGAAAGAAAAGCAGAGTGGGTGTGTTAATGTCGCTGTAGCGATCATTCAGTGGCTAGCAGAAAAAAAAAACAATATTGAGTTAGATAACCGATGGTGTGAGATCAAAGACGATGACGTCAGAAAAATGGATGTCGATGTGTGGTTCAGGTATCGCTTGATGACGTCACGTGCCTGTCAGAAGAAGCAACCTTTTGTTTTTAAAATCGTGTTGTTGTTTTTTTTAACACCTGCGGTTTGTCAAGTCAAAATCTCGCCGACATCTATTTTTAGTAACACTGAATTTTTTTAAAAAATATCGTGCGACATAATTTTTGTCGCCGTTTGCGGTAGTCGAACTTTAAAAAAAGATCAGGTTCTAAATTGCCCAGCGATACTGGTGGCAGCGGCCGTGTTGACGGAGTACCCCAAGAACAGAACACATGAATCGTTCTGGAATATTCCTGACACCCGGCGGTCACGTGACGGAAATTAAATTTAAAAATGTCGGCCAGAGAAAACGACCCTGTCAGTCGATCGCCGAGAAAACGAGATTTTAATCACACGACGGACGAATTGGTCATTGTTTTCTCTTCGATTACAAAGTGGATCCGATTACAGATGAGAAAATTAACATGTGGACTACTCGACGATTACACTCAACGATACCGAGGATCGAGTATCCGATGAGGTGAAGTTTATATAAAATCTAAAAATATCTCAAATTAGAAACAAGTGTCAAAATATTGACAGAAGGAGGCGAAACTAGTTAGACGCACTTTGGAAATCGTCAAAAACAGATTCGCGTTTATTTGTGTAAAAGAGAAACCGGAACTGGTCAGATAGGTCGTCCATTTGACGGAGAGTGGTCGCCGCTTGTTGCTTAAGTTCATGACCTAATTCTCCGTGTCCGGTTTAAAATGGCGTCGGTAAAAATTGACATTGGTAATTGATGTTTTGATTGCTTGTTCATTTGACCTTAATTATTTTATTATTTTTGAGAGTACAGAAAAGACAAGCGTGGAAACATACAAAGTTTTGGATAAGATTTTAAATTTTATTTTATTGGAAGTATGTAGATAAATTAACACGTAATGGCACTAGTAATGGCACTTTATATATTTATATATATATATATATATATATATATATATATATATATGGTTCCATAGCCAAATAGACCATTGGATGATTGTGCATTGGAAATCTAAGCACAAATTCTGGGCCCTAAGTTGAGAAGAGCCAGATGTTGCCCGTGTATCAGGCACCCTCTCTTCACACAGCGATGGACCCAAGAGACATGACGTTATATTTACAGCTTGGAATCAGCAGCGTCGGAAGAGCTGCATAAATGAAACCAGAGTTGGTAATACTAAGGGGGCTCAACTCCTGATTTTCTCTCCTAGATGGGTTGCTGCCCCCAGCTCACGTGGGTTCGAACTCGTGTTGGCAACCCTGTGCTGACCAGTCTGACCATTCCGACACTATGCCAGTGTTAGGGGCCTCAAAGATGTCAGTAGTTAGTGCCAACATGACGTCAGAACGTGCTGCATAATGACATCAGAATGTACTACCACAGCGTCATCCCATAGGAAACAGGATCGAACTGAATACAATTTTAAACCGCTCAAATAATGATCAGCAAAATACTAAGTGGCCATAAACTACAATTTAACCCAAACGCTAAACTCAGCTCTATCTTGTGCTGATCAAAATGTATCAAGTATCGCCAACCTGCTGTAAAAAAAAAAAAAAAACTTTGTCTAATTTTGTTTCGTATCTCGTTCACTTATCTCCAGCTTTTTGCCCAACCTCGCTCAGTTTTGGTTCGTGGAGTTTCCGGTTTCTGTTCCAGCTTTTTGACTGACCTAATTATCCACGTGACGGCAGCCCGTAGCCTGGCGGAACTGCGGGTCACTCAAACGTGACTGACAGCTTGAGAAATGAGGTTACGTCAGGTGTGCACATCATGACACCTGTTCATATGTTCACCACTTCCAGCACATTCAAACCTGCACACATACACACGCAAACATATACAAACAACATACACAACCAACATACAAAAATGCTAGCATACAAACACATACAACCATTCAAGCCATTATCAGTAATAGTCGTAATTTGTTCCGTAATGCATAAATATAGACTATATAAATATATATATATATATATATATATATATATATATATATATATATATATATATATATATATATATATATATATATATGTATGTAAACCAATCTTGAACTTAAAGAAGCTTCTTTTCTATTGGAACCCATCAACAATCGAGTTTAATTATGTTAAGCGCAATAATGTCTGACAGTTTAATTAGCCTTAATTAGAATGGAGCCTAGCCTGTATCTCCTCTCCATTACCAGGCCCATACATCCTTGTCGCCTTTAGTTTATCTTCCAATATTTGTTCCGTGTGTTTATTCTCTGCCCTCATAAATTCCAGTTTTTGTTTGCGGGCTAATGAAGCGGCCCACGTGACGGGCGACAACTCACAACATTGTGCAGACGTGGAGCACGCGCTTCTTTCCGCTTGAGAGCAGACAACATCACGTGACACGAGACAGCCAATCGGCGATTGGCACGTAAGGCAGCCTCGCTTTAGAATTTGAAGTGAGAAGTTTATCGATTAGTGTGTACATGAAATGTGCCAATGCGACAAGTTTGACGAAACGTTGGCCGAATGGAAACGGGGGGGGGGGGGGGGTTGTTTTGTATGGCGAATGTATATCTTAGTGAACAATGACCGGGTAGAGTCAGGGTTTAGGGGAGGGGGGGGGGGGGGGTTCTATCAATTAAGTGATAAAATTGCGAATTTATAATCTAATGGTGCCAATATCGTGAAGTTTTCGTAACGTTTTTTTTTCTTTTCAATGAAATCAAATGGTTGGTGTATGCAATATTTTGATAACTTCTCTAACAAAGTGAAATCTTTTTTTACTCAAGGGGCGAACTCGAACCTGCCATAAGAGCATTGTCTTTATGTTTATAGACAAGGACCATTCGAGAACTGTTAAGATCCTCTGCAACACACGTACAACTCAACAAATGAGACTAAAATCACCAGATGATGTTTTGGAGCTATGATGTATGGCTGAAGCAATCGTGAGGGCAGCCATCTTGGTGAAAATGTTTTATGGTTGAAGCGGTAAATTATCGTTGAGTGTTTGTGTTTTAAATTAAAAAATGTAATTAAAAGTAATTTGAGACGTGTTTGTTTTTGTTTTGTAGCGAAACGTGACAGAGCGCCATAAGAGGCTGGCTCTAAAGGTAATTAAACGGGAGTCTTGTTGGTGGCATTGAGAGTGCGGGTGGGGGGGGGGGGGGTGACACTGTCATCTGTGCAGGTGGTCAGTGTCATGTGGCGATCAGTGATGTGTGGGTGGTCAGTGTTGTGTGGGTGGTCAGTGTCTCATGTAGGTGGTCAGTGTCTCATGTAGGTGGTCAGTATCTCATGTAGGTGGTCAGTGTCTCATGTAGGTGGTCAGTGTCTCATGTAGGTGGTCAGTATCTCATGTAGGTGGTCAGTGTCTCATGTAGGTGGTCAGTGTCTCATGTAGGTGGTCAGTGTCTCATGTAGGTGGTCAGTATCTCATGTAGGTGGTCAGTGTCTCATGTAGGTGGTCAGCGGCTAGGCTTCACTGTCTTGTGGGTGGTCAGTGTCATCTATGTAGGTGGTCAGTGTCTCATGTAGGTGGTCAGCGGCTAGGCTTCACTGTCTTGTGGGTGGTCAGTGTTGTGTGGGTGGTCAGTGTCATCTATGTAGATGGTCAGTGTCTCATGTAGGTGGTCAGCGGCTAGGCTTCACTGTCTTGTGGGTGGTCAGTGTTGTGTGGGTGGTCAGTGTCATCTATGTAGGTGGTCAGTGTCTCATGTAGGTGGTCAGTGTCTCATGTAGGTGGTCAGCGGCTAGGCTTCAGTGGCTTGACCTGTATGACATGAAACCCCTAATTGTGGCCCACAAAGACAACGCCCAACCAAAGTCAAACCGAGACAAATTTAGTGACCAGTCCAGTCTCTACAAACTGACCAGTCAACTCTTGGAATTCTATAATCAATTCGTGGTTATGTCTTTGTTGTGACGTGATTATACCGTGATTAAGTCGTGATTATGTCTTTGTTGTGACGTGATTATACCGTGATTAAGTCGTGATTAATTCGTGATTATGTCTTTGTTATGACGTGATTATACCGTGATTAAGTCGTGATTATGTCTTTGTTATGACGTGATTATACCGTGTTTAAGTCTTGATTAAGTTGTGATTAAGTCGTAATTAAGTCGTACTTATGTCATGTGAAACCTATATCCATGCCGTGGACAAAGATTGTACATGTGTAGCCTGTATCATCGAGAAATCCCCAAAAGTCCATCTTTTAAAACTCCAATTGTTGTATGACGATGTGATAAGTTCTACCATTAAAATAAAATACATCATCATATACATAATAAAAGACAGCAGATTTAAACTAGAGTTTACACTGTTTCATAATGTGTACGCTAGCGCTATAACCTGTTCTTGTTGAAGGCATTGATTCAGATTGATTTTCAAGCTTACTTTTAAAAAAAAATTCTGTTCATTTCTTATTTCGTGAAATTTTTTCGATCTGTTTAGCGTTTACATTTTTAGAAAGGTCAATAATTTGTAATTATTTTTTGTTTAAATTATAGTTCCCAAGGGAACATTTTTAATGTATTAATTTTTAAAATGGGTGTTAAGCAAGGGGAGTTAACAATGAAAAAAGTCAATCACAGTAACTTATCAAGATTTGACTCCCTTATACCAGAACTACAAAATGTATTTAACTTAGAGAGAAAACGCGTGCCGCCTTTCCTCCATAATCTTTTTATTGAATTTGTTTAATGTTGTAACGTGTGTGTATACAATCACTGGAACCCTGAGAGGTTGGGGATTGAAATATGTTCCCCACTCCAGGGTAATATAAACCCAAATTCTCGTCATTATTTATCTTGTTCTGAGAGGGTAATGGTGTTCCATACATCAAACACGTTCAGAGTTTTTGTAACAAAAGGATCCGATTGGATTCGAACCCACGACACTTGTGTGAGTAAATCTGTAAATCTTATCAGAGCAGGCCACCAGCATGTACGTTATATAACTTTGGTAGAGGCATTACACTTACAACTTGTCAGATAGAGGCATTACACTTACAACTTGACAGATAGAGGCATTAGACTTACAACTTGACTGATAGAGGCATTACACTTACAACTTGACAGATAGAGGCATTACACTTACAACTTGACAGATAGAGGCATTACACTTACAACTTGACAGATAGAGGCATTACACTTACAACTTGACAGATAGAGGCATTACACTTACAACTTGACAGATAGAGGCGTTACACTTACAACTTGACAGATAGAGGCATTACACTTACAACTTGACAGATAGAGGCATTACACTTACAACTTGACAGATAGAGGCATTACACTTACAACTTGACAGATAGAGGCATTACACTTACAACTTGACAGATAGAGGCATTACACTTACAACTTGACAGATAGAGGCATTACACTTACAACTTGACAGATAGAGGCATTAGAATTACAACTTGACAGATAGAGGCATTAGACTTACAACTTGACAGATAGAGGCATTACACTTACAACTTGACAGATAGAGGCATTGCACTTACAACTTGACAGATAGAGGCATTAGACTTACAACTTGACAGATAGAGGCATTACACTTACAACTTGACAGATAGAGGCATTAGACTTACAACTTGACAGATAGAGGCATTAGACTTACAACTTGACAGATAGAGGCATTACACTTACAACTTGACAGATAGAGGCATTAGACTTACAACTTGACAGATAGAGGCATTAGACTTACAACTTGACAGATAGAGGCATTACACTTACAACTTGACAGATAGAGGCATTAGACTTACAACTTGACAGATAGAGGCATTAGACTTACAACTTGACAGATAGAGGCATTACACTTACAACTTGACAGATAGAGGCATTACACGTACAACTTGACAGATAGAGGCATTAGACTTACAACTTGACAGATAGAGGCATTACACTTACAACTTGACAGATAGAGGCATTACACTTACAACTTGACAGATAGAGGCATTAGACTTACAACTTGACAGATAGAGGCATTACACTTACAACTTGACAGATAGAGGCATTACACTTACAACTTGACAGATAGAGGCATTAGACTTACAACTTGACAGATAGATGCATTACACTTACAACTTGACAGATAGAGGCATTAGACTTACAACTTGACAGATAGATGCATTACACTTACAACTTGACAGATAGAGGCATTACACTTACAACTTGACAGATAGATGCATTACACTTACAACTTGACAGATAGAGGCATTACACTTACAACTTGACAGATAGAGGCATTACACTTACAACTTGACAGATAGAGGCATTACACTTACAACTTGACAGATAGAGGCATTAGACTTACAACTTGACAGATAGAGGCATTACACTTACAACTTGACAGATAGAGGCATTACACTTACAACTTGACAGATAGAGGCATTACACTTACAACTTGACAGATAGAGGCATTAGACTTACAACTTGACAGATAGAGGCATTACACTTACAACTTGACAGATAGAGGCATTACACTTACAACTTGACAGATAGAGGCATTACACTTACAACTTGACAGATAGAGGCATTAGACTTACAACTTGACAGACAGATGCATTACACTTACAACTTGACAGATAGAGGCATTACACTTACAACTTGACAGATAGAGGCATTACACTTACAACTTGACAGATAGAGGCATTACACGTACAACTTGACAGATAGAGGCATTAGACTTACAACTTGACAGATAGAGGCATTACACTTACAACTTGACTGATAGAGGCATTAGACTTACAACTTGACAGATAGAGGCATTACACTTACAACTTGACAGATAGAGGCATTACACTTACAACTTGACAGATAGAGGCATTAGACTTACAACTTGACAGATAGAGGCATTACACTTACAACTTGACAGATAGAGGCGTTACACTTACAACTTGACAGATAGAGGCATTACACTTACAACTTGACAGATAGAGGCATTACACTTACAACTTGACAGATAGAGGCATTACACTTACAACTTGACAGATAGAGGCATTACACTTACAACTTGACAGATAGAGGCATTAGACTTACAACTTGACAGATAGAGGCATTACACTTACAACTTGACAGATAGAGGCATTAGACTTACAACTTGACAGATAGATGCATTACACTTACAACTTGACAGATAGAGGCATTACACTTACAACTTGACAGATAGAGGCATTAGACTTACAACTTGACAGATAGAGGCATTAGACTTACAACTGATATCAAATATCTACCAGTTGATACGTATACTTAATTATGCTGGAGGGGATGCCTTCCGCCACTAAAATTAAGAACGAAGAAGAAGAAGAAGAAGAAGAGAAAATCTACCGCCCACTCCAACGTTGCAAGAATCATTGAGCTATTGATGTCTTCGATCTGAATCCTCATGTCTATACGGAGATCCTCTACAAACATAACTCACACAAGTAAACTTAACCACAAAGAGACGGTACCATTCTCCTAGTCCTAGGATATTATTTATGCTGTCTTACTTGTAGCGCCACCTACTGACCCCTCCCCCTTCATCCTCGTCCAAATTATTTCTTGGGGTCCTTTTGTTAAATATCATGTTTAATCCTGGTTATACTAAAGTCCAACTTATCTTTGAATCTAAATTCTAGTTTCCTCTTTTGTGACGGAGTTATCGGTCATGGTTTCTGTAGTCGCTCAGAGTTACCGGCCATTGTTCAAACCATCCCTGTGTGCTCCAGAATTTGAAATGAAGGCGTTGCTGGGACGGGTACGGTGCTGCCATCTTCAGATTATGATGGACAGCTGACATTAGGTCAGAGGGTACCTTCACGAGGTTGTGTGTCCTGATGTCTAGTGTGTCCTGATGTCTAGTGTGTCCTGATGTTGTGTGTCCTGATGTCTAGTGTGTCCTGATGTCTAGTGTGTCTGAGATTGTGTGTCCTGGTGTCTAGTGTGTCAGAGGTTGTGTGTCCTGGTTTCAACTGTCACTTGTCCTAATAACAACAAAACCACGTGATTTGACGTGACTAGAATAGAACAAAGCTGAGGCTAAAAATAGCACGGCCTTCCAACATAAACAACATGAAATGAGACACTGTAGTACCTCATTCAATCTCCGAGCCAAAAGATCTTCCAACCTGTTCCAGCTAAAAAACGATTATTTGTGTGGGGATTTATTTTTTATTGTTGTTGTACACAGTACAAATAAATTTGCCGACTTTGACAGCCATTCAGTTTTTTTTAATCCCTCAAGGAAAGACCCACATAAACGCACGAGAAAAAGGTTATATTCATAGATCTAAAAGTAGAAATCTTAAGTTTGATTTGAAATTGGGCAACATTTTAACAAATGTATCCGGACACTACAACTATTTGTTAGAATTTGTGAATGATGAGACTGGATAGCTAGGCACTGCTACCCTTCTAGGAGAGACAACTTGGAAGAGAAAACAAACGGCTGTACAAATCTTGATTAAAAACCTTTTCTTTAAATGAACTAAAAATAAACATTCATTATCTTTAATTTCAGTAGTACAAAGAAAAGCGTTAATGTTTTATATAACAGGCATAGAACGTTTCTATTCCTTAATTTTAGTTCATTGAAAATCGATATATATATCATTCTCTTCTGGGAGCCGTTAGAAAACAAGCTGCAAGCGCCTCCTTGCAGTCCCCTCTCTTTCTCTCTATCACTATCACTACCACCCCCACCCCACCCCCAGATAATTTAGTTCGATTTTAAACTTACAGGAGGTAACTAAGAAATAACTAAGAGGAGGCTGCTTTCACGGGGGGGGGGGGGGGAGGGGGTGTAGGGTCGGGGTTAGGGGAAAGGGGGGGGGGGGTTAGTGTTTTAAAGCAAATATTTTCAGTGGCAGCATTGGTACTGTCGAATTCACAAATTATGAATTACTGAAAAGTAGAAAATAAAACAACTAAATAGCGTCGTATGATACGCTGCGGGTCGGCTCGTCTTATTATAATTGTTTTGTTCTCCTCTTTTAAAAATGTACATATTTTAAAGATTTAGCAGCATGTATAATGTATTCTTTCCGCTCTTTTCGTTCTTAATTAAGCCTACAGCCCACCCATAGAAACCCGATCATTGTACTTAAACTACGGTTATCTTCCCCTTAGTATCTTCCAATGTCAGATGACATGTATGACAACATCCACGAACAACAACTCCCACGACTAATCGAGTAATCTTTACTGTTCTACTTAAACTTGTTATCCCCCTTTTTTAGTTAAATACACTAATCTTTTAATTAAGTTTTAATGACCAATTTAATATCTCATTACATTGTTGTCGCTGTATTCGAAGTGGATCAAAAGTGCGTCACAAGATTTGAATACAAACCCACCCAACCATGACCGTAGACCGAATAGGAAGCTTGTAAGAAACTCATGAGCATGCATTATTCACGTACAGATTCGCTAGGCTGATACAAAAACAGAAAGGCAGATTATCAGGCCAATCAGGATTCGAACACACAACTTTCGAGTGGAACTCGTGTGTTCTATGTTTCCATGGAGACGGTTTCAGGACATGTTGACATCGCTTATTAAGCAGAAGCGTAGCTAAGGTGGGGTGGGGTGGGTGGATAAGTTAGGGCGTTCCCCCCCAGATACCCACCCCAGTAGGTAGTGAGTGTGGACCCATGGGGGGGGGGGGGAGAGACAAGAAATACACATCTGATGTGTATTATAATCGGTGAAGGTTGAGAAAGTAGAAACTATTCACACACATGGGTGGGGTAAATATTGCACTAATTGTTCATTGTTTCACCACGCGTTGATCATTGTGTCACCACAAGTTGATCATTGAGTCACCATTAGAGCCACACACCGGCCCTATGCTGCCCACGGTCGACTGACCTCAGCCATCTTGTGTCGTGTCACACACGAAGACCCTAGCCCTGCATCTCAATGAACGCAGTCAAGTGTGACGGGCTGTAGGCCGTATCACGTGTTCTTTTAGAGCTGAATATGTGGGCGAGATGGTGGGGGGGGGGGGTAGCTCCACTAGAGATGAATATGAACTAGCATATGGACTGGGATATGAACTAGCATATGGACTCGGATATGTGCCGTTGAGAAGGTGTGATGGTGGGGTGGGGGTGGGGGGGGGGAGTTGGCGGCTAGAACTATACATAAACTGTTATATGTGCCGTTATCTGGTGGGTTGGGGTGGGGGTGGCATCACGGAGACTACAAATGTTGGACGGATGGACGGATGGACTGATGGATAGATGGATGGATGGACGGATGGATGGACGGATGGACGCTTTTAAAAAACGGAACAAAACTACTGGCTTTAAAATACAGAACTACGAATTATATAATACCAAAACACTAACATAAAAGGATAAATATAAACTCTATTTTTCAACGGTGAAAATATTAAACTAAAACAACACAAACATACGGGCCTTAGAAGACAAAGCTACACAACATGGACATAAAAAGAAAAACTACAAACTACAGAAGCAGAAGACAATACGACGGACCATTAATATCAAAGTTCAGCTATGCTTTGAAGTAAAGTATTGAAGTACCGATTATAAAACAATAAAAACATTTACATTTGAATCAAGCTGTGTATGATTGGAGCTCAATATCAATCAAGCTGTGTATGATTGAAGTTCCAAGCCTTTGAGCAACAGCTGGACAAGTTGTCAGAAACTGGGCAACTATGACTCACGGTAAAACTGACAATGGAGAGATTCGAACCTACGACCATCAAGACTGGCCCGGGACCGCTAAGAGACAGGATGGAGAGGGAGGAGATGTAACTGTCGAATTCCTAAAAAGTCGGATGTCGGAAAACTAGCACAGCACACACACACACACACACTACACTACTCAACACACACTAACACAACACACACACATAAAACACAATGAAGCCAACACATACAGTAGAAAGTATGACAAGTAGAGAAAGGTCGCTAGCTAGTGGATGCGGGTACTAAAACGGGGAACTTCAGCTAATTTTATCGGGAACAGGTGTAGTGTGTATTGGAACAAAATATCATAAGGTCGTTATGTTTTGTAATTGACATATAATGTATCTCGTGGTAGCCTATATGCTTTTTTATACACGAATATATATATATATATATATATATATATATATATATATATATATATATATATATATATATATATATATATATATATATATATATATATATATATATATATATATATATATATATATATATATATATATATATATATATATATATATTCCTCAAGCAACCAAAGTCAAATGTTTGCATTATGTTCACTCCCACACAACACCGCCCCCTCCATACACACACACAATCACTTCCTGCCACATCACCCACACATCCTCCCACACATACGTAAACAACCACCTTCATAAACAAAAGCATCAAACTCGACAAACAAAAACATAAAAATGTTTGCGTGTAACCTAGGCTCAATGATGTGGAAATTGATCGGCTTTTAATAGAGCAGAATTTATGTATGAAATAAAAGTTGAAAGAGACACGTTGGCTTAGACATTTGTATCATTTCAATGACGAAATAGATAATACTATTGATGAATAAAATAACATTTGGTTATAGATAGACCAAGCGTATCAAAGTGTTCAGAATATTTGAAGATGTGTAACACTGTCGACAACTGGTCTTCAAAATGCAGTAGAAGTAGAGTGTAGCTTTAATAGAAAAACAGACTTACCCCAAATATCGCGACTCCCCTTCAAAGATGGCTTCGTATCCGTGACGTCACTACCGGTGTTAGATCCAGGCGGAGCATCTTCCTCGTGCGGAGATTTGCGTAGTGTTGGTCTACGCCGCTGTGCCGGTCTAGTTTTCCGGTTTCTGCCGGTTTCTCTCGCAGGTTGTGAAAGTTTGCTGCCCGGCTTCCGGTTTAGCAAGGAGCGAACGGAAATCGGAAGCCGTTTATCTTTGCCGGACCGCTTCGTTCTCCTGCAGTATTTGAGCCGGCGAGTGAGCTTCAGACTTCCGGTTGGGAGCCGGTAGGCGCCGGAAACGACTTTTTTATACGCCTCACAGCCTTCGATGACGGTGTCGGACTCGGCGTTCTCGATGACGACAAGGCGGCTTTCGTCGCTGTCCGAGTCAACGCTGTTGGCGTTTGTTCCGTTTAGCGTCGGACAGGGGGCAGCTGGAGCAGGAGATGGAGCTGTTTCTACGGCTGTTGCTCTCCTGCTCTCCTCAACCGTGTCGGAAACTTCGTCGCCACGACGGTGATAAAACTGATTCATTTCCGGTTTGTGAGAGTTGTCCGCCCCGTAGACTTGTGTCTCCGCGACGCTCATAGACGAAACACTTCCGTCATGCGCGGTGTATTTTGGTCTCAAGCGCAGACCGGAAACGAACCGCATCATCTCGTAATCGTGACGCTGCGTGTCGTCACTCCCGTCCATGGTTTTGGTGATGGTGGTGTAGGGCGTGTCGCTGTCCATCATGGCTTCCACCGACATGAACCTCTCAAAGGCCGGACGGCTGCCCTTCTGCAGGGCCTGCACGCAGATATCCGGGTCCCCCATTGTCACCTTCCGCTGCCCAGAGAAAGAGTTTGTCCGCCGGCTCCGCTTCATGGCCTTCGTTTTAGAGATGCTCTCCCTGAGGTCGGACACGATCAGCGACAAATCGTTTTGTCGTTTCTCCATCGTTTTGTCGTCTGGGGACAGCGTGTCTTTGACCTCTTTTATACTGGGGCTGTTCATGGCGGAGGAGCACTCGCTGACCCCAGTCGAGGAGAACCCGAGCGAGGACCGCCGGCTGGCGCCCTTGTTGTAAGGGTGGAGCTTGTCATGGGGCGCCGGGGGGTACACAAGAGTAGCGTCGCTGTCGTCGCTCTCGACCTCCTCGATCTTCTGGCGGATGTACCGGCAGAGCTGCGCGCGGGCCTCCTTGTTTTTGATTGCGCTGCGCAGGTAGTTGGGTGAGAAGATGGACAGCAGACGGTTGGTGCTGGGGTCAAGGTTTAGCCTGGAGGATTTGCAGGCGGCGTCGTGAGTTTGTTTGGGGGAGGTTTTGTGGGGACTAGGGAGGCTACCCGGCAAGCGGAACGGCGAGGACGTGCCAGATTTTGGCTGCTGTGACGTGGGCAGGTCCGGGCTGATGAAACAGGAACTTGAAGGCGACGCGCGAGATGGTGACGTACTTCCGGAATGCTCGGGGCTGGATGGTGAATGTATGGTAATTTTTGGAACCACTCGGGTATTTTGGGTTTTGGCTTCGGGTTTTGGCGCTCTTTCAAAATCTTTTCTGGCTGTCGTGTTTGCGCTACTCACAATTCTTGAAGACTCCTGTTGATTCGCCTTGCCCTTTTCATTGTCAGTGTTACCATGGTAACAGATGGGCTTGGGATTGTGCGTTTGGTACCAGCAAGGGGAAGAGAACTCTATCAGAGACGGCGGTGACCCGTAGTCCGACTCAGTCGGGGACTGTCCAATCTGGATGGACAAGGGTTTGTTGAAGGTCACAGAAGAGGGGGCTGGCTTGAGCGGCCTTGACATTGAGTATGGTGAGGGAGGGTTGCTTTGATTGGCGTATAAAAATAAAGGCGTGGCAAACGAGGTTCTGCACGTCACATCCGGCTGGCGGCTGGAGCCAAACTCGCTCCCCTGGTAATTCAACAGCGGCTGGCCAGACGACTGGCCGGACGGCTGACCAGCTCTCTGACCGCTTGGTTCCCCGAGAGTCACGTGACGAGCTGGCACCCCTTCACGCCCTGACCCCCGCAGGTCCCAGATCTCTGCCGCGTCAGCAATGTCAAGGTCAGCCATGCCTCTCCTTGTGTTAGCATTGTCCAGCCTGGAAGCTCCCTGACCGGAAGTCAGGTCGTAGAAAATGTCTTGCGACTCGAGCCTGAGTTCGTCATACGTGGGGTAGTCGAGGGCCATCAGATCCGTGTCCTTGGCGATCCCAGCACGCCCGTAGCTGTCCTCCACGTGATCCTCGTCGTCTGCCAACGTGCTCTCAAGTTTAATCACCGCTTCCGGTTCGCTGTTCGAGTCTGCGTCAAAGCCTAGATCGTCTGCAGAGTCTTCCTCGCGTCCCTCCGCCTTGATGCTCAGCACTACTGGATCGGCACACAATTCTTTCTTCGGCGCTGGGATGTCTTTCGGAGACTTGGCGGCTGGTTTGTGGGTGTCGACGGGACTTTCACTGCACTGGCAGTTGCAGCAGTATGCACTGTCCATCTCCTCGGTGATGAACTCTTTGCTGATGATCCTCTTTCTCCGGCGTTTTTTGTCGGAAAATTTACATTTTGTATCTGCGGTTTTTGAGACCGGATATTGCTTCCCACTATCGGTGTCAGAGTTTGGGGACTTGTCTGGGTCGATACGCCCACTGAACACGTCCGATTCGAACAGGTTTCTGAACTTACTTGGTGAGTACATTTCGGTGGAGCTGTGAGGCTGGGTGTGAGGGTCAACACGTTCAGGGACTTTGACTCTCTCACTTGACACGTGCTTAGCTTGCTGGGCAGATTTTCTCAGAATGTTTGACGCCTGATGCCTCAACTTGCTAGACGTCTGCTGGGCAGAAATCATTGTGTCCAGATGTTTTCTGGGCCAGTCTTTCACGGCGTGATGACCAAATTTAGAGTTTAATTTACAAGTGGTTCCTGGAGAAAATTTGTTGAAAGATTTGGTCAAGACTTTGTGGGTGATGAACTTCGTGCTGCCCACACGGAGGCGGGAACTTGTTTTCTTGAAGGCGATGTTCTCCGCGTTCTTGTTGTGTTGGCAGGCGTGGAGCAGCGCAGACGACATGGCCGTGATTCTAGGATCGATAAACTTCGATCTTTGATCCGCCTCGATTGGATCTTCCGGGGTTTTCGTAGGGCTGTTGAGTCTCTTCTTTGCACTGTTCAAAGTTTTTGTCTTTGTTTTACTTTGTTTCGTGTTGTACTTCCTGGAGACGCCGCTGCAGTATTTGATCACCGCCTTCTCGAAATCGTCGTCGTTGTTGTAGCGAACGCCTCGTTTTGAAGCCCGGATGTACTTCTCGCGACTCCTGATGAGCAGCGAGTTCTTCAGGTCTGAGCTGCTTTGATCTTTGGTCTCAGGGCGGCGAGAAGCTGTTGCTCTTTCTTTTAATCTGCTCTTCCGCCTCTCTGTGGACTTAAGACACTTGGCGGCCATCTTGTCGTCCGAGCTCTGGTTGTCTGACTCCGGCCCTGACGAGCTCAACTCCATCACACCTGTCTGAAAACGCTTCAGGTAATTCTTGTAATGGCGGTCAGTGTCCGAGGAATTCTCCTCAGAACAGCTGTCATCGCTGACGAAATTTTTGAAGGAGTAAAGTTGAATGACCGGAGACGGAAGTCGGTCGAGCATGACCACCGGCGACTTTCGGGACGACGTGCTGCAGATGGGCGGGGAGGATTTGGGTCTGGTGGGGAGGTTAGCGCCATCTGACGGAGCGATAGTTTCGTTGTCCGGGTGGACGTTCATGAACCTGCTGACCTCTTCTGATGTGGATCCTGGATAGGGTGGAGACAAGGCTTGTGGGGGTGATAGAGTGGAGGGGGGAGCGCTGTCTGACCTTTTGAACTTGAATTTTTGTTTCACTTCTAGGTCTTCGTGTTGATTGGTTGGATAATGTTGTAGAGTTGGGTGCTCCACAACCTCCTGTGGTTGGGGCTTATGGTCGGTATCATTGGGGTGTGTACTGCTATGGGAGCTTGTGCTACTGTAGGAGTTGGTGTTACAAGGGGGGCTTTTATTATAGTCGGAGCTTGTAGTACAGTGAGGGCTTTTGCTGCAATTAGAGGTTTTGCTACAATTGGAGGTTGTGCTACAATTGGAGGTTGTGCTGCAATGGGGGCTTGTTTTCTCCCTGTGGGTGTGCTGGGTGCTTGCAGAACCCACGGCTTTCCCCTGGCCATCGGGTAACCTGCTGACTTCCAGCTGCTGGGCGGGGAGAGTGCCCGGCGGTTTATCACCTGACTTTTGGTTGTCGTCTGACTTCCCGTCACGTAGCTGGACATGGTCCGGTCTGCTAGAGGTCATGACCTTCTCTGGTTTGTGAGCAGACGCACGCTTGTCCGTGTGTTGGTCAGCTGATTGGCTGGTATCGCTTGTGGACTTTTTCACTCGTTCCATGAGTCCTTCGGATTTTGGAGTTTTGGGGTTTTCGCTCGAAGACTTCACTTTCCCCTGACTTTTGCTGGATGATGTGGGCTTGTGGCTGCTAGTTGATGAAATGGGCTTATGACTGTTGGAAGAGGTTGTGGGTTTTTGACTGTTGGAAGATGAGGTGGATTTCTGGGTGTTGGTAGATGGTGTGGATTTTTTACTGTCAGAAGAGAGAGATCTGGGACTTTGTTTAGATGTGATAGACCTGTCACTGTCAGATGTGACGGTGTTTTCACTGGTCGACGTGACATTCTTACTGCTAGACGTGGCAGGTTTTTTACTGCCAGAAGTGACATTTTGACTTTTGGGCGTGACAGATTTTTGACTGCTAGAAGTTATAGATTTCTGACTGCTATGCGTGATATTTTGACTGCTAGACGTGACAGATTTCTGACTGCTAGACGAGGCAGATTTTTTACCACTAGACGTGGTAGATTTTAGACTGCTAGACGAGACAGATTTTTGACTGCTAGACTGCACAGTTCCCTGAGAACTGACTCGATGTGTGACTGACTTGTCAGACGTGGCATCTCTGCTGGGCAGCTGGGAGCCTGACGTCATCTCCACCTTCTCATGCCCTGGTCTGCCCTTCTCATGCCCTGGTCTGTCCTTATGCGGGTCTGCCCTGGCGCTCTTGTCTTGTTCCCGTAGGCTTGAAGAACCGCCCTCTAAACTATGCGTCGTTTGATCTTTGTTGGCGTTCTTCTGAGGATCCGCCGATGTTTGTGGTTTAGTTTTTGACTCCCGAGATCGGTTTTCGTCTTTTGTTTTTGCCGTAACAGAAGTTTTACTTGCACTTTTTCCAGTGGAACTTTTTCCCTTTTCCCCATCAGAGTTTTGCAGATAGACATCCGCTTTGTTTGTCTTACAATTGTTGTTACTCTTTTTTTGTTCCGTGCTGGATTTATTTGAATGCGCCGGTTCTGGTTTTTTCGTGTCGGTCTCGGCAAGTTTTGGAGTCAACTTCCTGTTGCTGTGGAGGCTGTAGGACTGCGAGAGCTTACATTTCTGGACGATCAGTTTGGGGATGTCGTGTGGGGGTTTGGCCTCTTTTTCCTCAAGGGTGATGAGGACTGGCGCTTTGTAGGTTGTGGGTTTTTGAGCTTGGGGCTTCTCAACTTGGGGCTTTTGAGTTTGGGGCTTTTCAACTTGGGGTTTGTGAGATGGAGGTTTTTGAGCGGGGAGTTTTAGAGCTACAGGTTTTTGAGTTGCAGATTTTTGTATTTGGGGCTTTTCTTCTACAGGCTTTTCTGTCTGGGGCCTCTGGGGCGGAGGTTTTTGGGTGGGAGGTCGGTCCGCCGAGCGTCTCCTGAACGTCAGCTTCAGCCCCCTCGACTCGCAACTTTCGATTTGTTCATACTCGCTTGGGAGCTCATCCAGGAAGGATGTGGCAGCAGCCGAGTGAGTTTTTAAATACGTCATTTCCGGTTTTCTTTCAGTTTCTTCACTGAACGATTTGATGTCTGACCTTACCCCAGGTAGGGTATCCTTGTTTTCATGTTTTATATTTTTATAATTTAAATAGTTTTCATTTGAATTTCCCTCCAAGAATCCAAACGGAATGGAATCCTCTCTTTCATACGACTGGTCAGCAATAGCTTGGCACTGCTGACCAAGACGGTCTTTGATGTCAAGATCTTGTGTCTCGCAGACAACACGTTTAAGTGTGTAGTCCTGGGGAGCCCGGGGGTCCGGTCTACTGTCCTTGCCGTCGTCCTCCGTGCACAGACTAGACCCAACGGGTAATGACGCAGGGACCGTTGATGGATTGTCTGATTGGCTGAGTGCGTTAAGTGCAGGCACTAAACTAGCTGACCACTGGTCAGGCGCGGGCACGTGCCAGCTGGACTGTAAAATTTTGGTGAGAAAAGAAAAGTCTAGCGCTTCTTGTTGCATGTCTGCAGGGCCGAGGCAGCTCGTGGGCTAGTGAGGGCTAAATTTCCTCCATGAGTGATGGGCGTTGGGCTCACATTCGGTGAGTGGGGCGTTACATAGCAGCAGGCACAAACACGGAGAGGCCGCACAAACTTAGCGGAGACTTGTGGCAAGTTTTGTTACTTAACATTTTCACCAGTTGTAACGGCTCTATGGCGTTTGTCGTCGAGACGGTTGCCCGTAAGACAGTCAATCATTTGTCTGATAAATAGTGACGTTCAGTTGTATATCTGAATGGTCTACTGTATCTGCTTCCTGTGGAATTATTTTTCAACTTCAGTAGATTATCTTTTGTCAGTACTGACTACAGCTTTTGTACCTGAAAAAAAAGAAAGAAAAAATATAGCCAATACTACACTTTCAAAATGTAAATAAAATGGGGATCATGTTATAATCAGCTTTTAAAATGCACATAAAGTCCATATAAAAGTCAAAGTTGTCAATTATTTGTTTTGTTGTTTTTTTGTGGGGGGAGGGGGGGGGGGACCCTTGCCGGCGACGCTTCCAATTTGACAGTGGTGGTCCGCCTCCAGTGAATAGAATACAGGGGGGGGGGAAGGCTGATTTTTAGTTGTGGCGACAATTTTTGCCAACACCTTCGACATAATGGGTTTTGGCTGTATGAACTTTGTATGTGTGTAAAGACTAATTTTTTAAATATGTTCTGTGTATAGGATAGGATATAAAGTCTGTATGATAGCCAATGACGTCACCGTGAAATTCAGATATCATTTCGACAACGCGATTGTTACGTTGCAAATTTAGGATACATAAAGTTTTATCCGTAGGAAATTAGTGAAAATATTACTCCCTAAGTCTGAAGAACATGTAAATCAATGGAAGGGAATTAGGATGCTGCTTATCTCAGGACATTAGTTTCCATGGCAACACTTACACTTTGAGGTAATTAATTAAAACATGTAAATTGTCGTTTTTTTTTAAAACTAAAGTAAAGCAGTCGAGTTAATTAATTATAAAAAAAAATGCAGCGTTTTGTTTCGCGAACACAATTTGAGAAATTCAATAATTCAATTTTAGAAACCTGTTGAAAAGGCTACACCAACTATGTCTGTGGTCTAGTACAGGGGTCGGCAACCTGCGGCTCGCGAGCCGCATGCTGCTCTTTTGATATCAAGAAGCGGCTTTTCAGCTCCATGCACAAATATAAATAATTATTTTAATTTATTTTTAAAACTCCTAAAAATATTAGTCTGCAATACTCGGTAATTAAAGATATAGAACTATTAACAATGTAGTTTCTAATTTCGAGCAGAGCTTGACGTAAGAAACATGTGTATGTTTTTATATGAATAAATGTTATTTCATATTTTAAGCTATTTATTTTAAATGTAAATATATATATATATATATATATATATATATATATATATATATATATATATATATATATATATATATATATATAGTACTGCGTTGTTTTATTATTTTATTGTTATTCTAAGTGTTTTAAATAGGTCTTCTTATAATAAATGTTTTTATATGTTAGCTACATCTATTTTAAACGTATTTTTTTTCCAATTTTTTTTTTCTAAAATTAATTAGTGTAAGTTTAAGTTTTTGCTAGTGTGCACATTTTACCATAGAATTAAAAACATGGGCTATTCAACTTAATTACTGCACTGATATTTTTTTTTTTAAATTAATTTCTATTTTAAATTTTATATTTTGCAATAAAATGTAAGAAACTAAATTCTACTTAAAGGAAGAAGATATTCTTATTACAAGCTTTCATTTAACTTGCTTTCTCTGTCTTTCTGTCCTTCAGTCGTCAAAGATCGAAACTGCCGAACCAAATTTCGAGCACTTCTAACTGGCCGAAAAATAAAGTAGGAGACCAACGATTATTCCGCACTATTATAAACGCATTTTCACGTTCATTATGTGCGCAATATTTTTTAGTCATGAAACTCATTTATATTAAAATATTTAAAGTACTGGCAGAAAATGCATAAACAATGTTTTAATCACAATCTGTTATGTAATAATGCACTAAAAAGGAGAGGGAAAACTGTTTTTCTATAAATATTTAATAATACACTACTATTTTAAAAACTGTAATCAAAAGCGGGGGACTCTAGATCTACATATATATCAGTAAAGGTATACAATAAATAATATAGTCACCCACGCTTTTCTTCATAGTTATTTAAATTGTAGTGTTTTATTATATATATATATATATATATATATATATATATATATATATATAAAGAAAGTCATTTATGTATACATCAAATGTATAAAAGTATTGATACAAATAAGATGAACGAGAACAAATAAAGAAAAGTGTATAAATAGACTTTATGTGTTACTTATATTGTTACAGCTGTAAGAAGGTTAGTTAACATTTGGAACCGAATGCACTCTTAAAGTAGAGACTCATCAAACAATCAACCTAAATGGCTAATTTAAAACTTGAGTCTATATTAGTGCACCGTGCCAGCTGGACTCGAAACCCCGACCGCACAGCGAGACCTTCTCAAAAAACTATCGCCACTTACAACCGTTCCTTCCTTGGACTCTACCAGCACGGATAGGCTGACGGGACTACGCTTGAAAGCACCAACAGTAGACTAGCTTTAAGCACAGAAATTTAGACTAGATTTACACACTAAGTTCGAACTTAAGTCAAATTAAACAAAATAAAATGAATTCATGTTTTTTGTTATCCATTACCAAAGATAAATTCAACACCTGTATGTGTAGAAATTAAAAAAAAACAACAAAAAAAAACAACAACCCAGAAACATTGTCGTGCATGAGATCAATGACACGTTGGTGAATGATTCTCACACGTAACATTGCGACCTTTGTCAGTAGCGACTACTCGATACTTACAGAAACAAAGCCAACTATCGGATGAGTTTATCGACTACTCTCTCCTGCAGTTTGACAATAGACTATGTACTGCGTATGGGAACAAGTTTGAAGAATGTTTTTTTTTTTAAACTTCGCCGATACTCTGGTAGCTTAATTACAGATCTAAGATAAATGTGAATTATTACATGAATGTATTGTTTAAGTTATGAGGATTGTAAATGATCAAATATTACCCGACCCGCGCGCCGTACTCGAGAAATTGACTAACACAAGATAATAGCTAGTCTCGACGCTAGCCAGAATCATTTAGTTTTCGATGCGTCTTTTCGAAATGAATAACTTGAGATGATGTCTTCGATTTGATGTCTTCGGGGGAGGACTGGGGGGGGGGGGGGGTGCTTCAGTTTGATGTCGACAGCCCTAGAATTAAAATCTACCTGGTAGAGTTTTGTGTAGCAGAAGTCCAACGGTCGATGGCGGATGGCGCAGACGTCAACTGACAGTTGTAAGGTCTAGAGATGGGGTGTTGTAAGCGGGGCCACCGGTTGGAATTTTTTGGAGGGAGAAGGGAAAGTTCAATTTAAACAAACACTGCTTGACATGAAACAATGGCAGCTGCTGTTGACTCTGTCAGAGGCGTAACGACCTAATCCGGCGCCCGGGGCGGACTATCAATTTTGCGCCCCCCTATTTCTATATATAGTTATTCCTGTCTGTGAAAAAGCGCCCCCCCCCCCGGTTGGAGAGGTTTTTGGCGCTTCTTACCAGTTACTATCCTATTTCGGTGTCACAAAGTTGTTAAATCAGTGTGTAAATCCTTGTAGTCGTTTATTTTTTGATACTTCAGCTTAAAATGAGCTTTCAAATTAATTTCTCTACCCCTTTTGGCGCCCCCTTAAGGACGGCGCCCGGGGCGGTCGCCCCACCCGCCCTCCCCTAGCTACGCCTCTGGACTCTGTCTGGCTTTTACTTTGCTGTCCGCATATATTATGGGAAACAAACACATTTTTAAAAAGTGTGTTAGTCGATAACAAAAAGACATAAAAGACATACTGATCAGAACATTCAGTTCAAAAGTGTGAGTAAAACCAAAAAGTTGGTACGAGAGTGAACTTTAATCTAACTGATGATAGAAAGTTTGGGGGGGGGGGGGGGAGCCCTATTTTCTATCTTTTTTTTTTATCATGGTCTTAATCCGCCCCTGACTATCACTAATCTGTCATGTTTTGCTACCGGTTATCTGGATTAGTAATAACCACAAATCTCGGAGATACCAACGTTCCCCAATTGACAAGAGACTGCTTGTTTTTAGTACACCTGGTATTGTTTGAATGATGGTTAAAGTAAATAATGACCGAGACGTAAGTGATGACAGCTAATGTAAACAATACATGATAGAAGCGGTTTTTCAAAGGAGAACGACTCAAATTTGATGAATATTGTTTGGTAATTTAAAAAAAAACTTTGTGAGTAGGCCTACTAGCATTTTATTATTTAAATAGTAAAAAGTGCGTAGACAAAAAGTGCGTTCACATAAAGTATATGGTTCACATATAGTATTACATAAAGTACATGGTTCCCATAAAGTACAACATAAAGTACACGGTTCCCATAAAGCACTACATGAAGTAAATGGTTCACATAAAGTACTACATGAAGTACATAGTTCACATAAAGTACTACATAAAGAACACGGGTCCCATTAAGTACACGGGTCCCACGAAGAAGTTACTAAGTGTACACAAGTAATGCTATTTATAACCTAGAATTTATTTAACGGTAATGACGAGGTCGAAGATTTTAGGGATGCTACTAATTACATTTGGTAATTAGTGTAATTAGCCTAGTTTCAGGGCGATACATTCTTAACTATCGAAAAGCTGTTGTTCGAAGAAGTTTCGTATTGTGGGGAAGAAAGATGGGTTGTGGAGGTGTGATGTGGAGTTGTCATGTGGAGGTGTTGTGTGTGATGTTTGATGTGGAGGTGTGGTGTGTGATGTTGAGGTGTGGCGTGTGATGTGTAGGTGGCACGCGGAGTTGTCATGTGAAGATGTGGTGTGTGATGTGTTATAGGTAGATATGATGTGTAATTGTGTTGTGTAGGTGTAGTGTGTGTTGTATGTGATGTGTCTAACTGCCGCCTGTTTTAACCCAGACTCTACCGACCCTGTGCTCACGAAGTTCTCGCCTTACAACATCCCCAGATCGTGAGTACCAGTGTGTGATGACCAGTGGCCAGACAATGTCCAGCAGCAATTGTTTTCTTGCTGTAACTCACCCGTCAGGTGGCATCTAACTCTCACACCACTGACCCACACGTGAGTAGGCTGAGACCCACACGAACACCACACTCCACACACAACACACTACACACAACACACTACACACAACACGCTTTTAGATTATACTCTTACTTTATAACTATTTAACACTAGAACACATGCTACCGATAGGATGTGACCGTCATTACTATTAAAGTAGACTAGGGTTGTATGCATCAGAACTGTCAGTTTAACTGATACAGTACGACGGTATATTTGACATGAATAATGCATTCATACTCGAGAATGCACAAGCAAACACTTCAAAGCCGGGGCACGGTGACCCATGCGCATGAATGGTCGCCATGGCAACACAGTGTGACACTAGTCAGTGTTTGTTGCAGACTTGTGTACCTTTGTCAGATACACAAAGTAAAAATTGGTTTCCCAGACCGCCAAATGGTACTGGAATGTAGTACTGTAGTATCTAGGGCAGCGGGTCGGTGTCGAGGGTAATGGGTAACTTGAAAAGACACCGTTTTTATTGTTTTTATTTTATTTGGAATGTTGGTATAAAATCACCAGGTGGCGCCAGGTGAGAGGGGCGCCGGGTGAGAGGGGCGCCAGGTGAGAGGGGCGCCAGGTGAGAGGGGGCGCCGGGTGAGAGGGGCGCCAGGTGAGAGGGGCGCTAGGTGAGTGGGGCGCTAGGTGAGTGGGGCGCCAGGTGAGTGGGGCGCCAGGTGAGAGGGGCGCCAGGTGAGTGGGGCGCCAGGTGAGAGGGGCGCTAGGTGAGTGGGGGGGCCAGGTGAGTGGGGCGCCAGGTGAGAGGGGCGCTAGGTGAGAGGGGCGCTAGGTGAGTGGGGCGCCAGGTGAGTGGGGCGCCAGGTGAGAGGGGCGCTAGGTGAGAGGGGCGCTAATTGTGGCGGGCGCTAGGTTAGAGGGGCGCTAATTGTGGGGGGGGGGGGCGCTAGGTGAGAGGGGCGCTTAGTGCGAGGGGCGCTGGGTGAGAGGGGCGCTAGGTGAAAGGGGCGCTAGGTGAGAGGGGCGCTAGGTGAAAGGGGCGCTAGGTGAGAGGGGCGCTTAGTGCGAGGGGCGCTAGGTGAGAGGGGCGCTAGGTGAGAGGGGCGCTAGGTGAGAGGGGCGCTAATTGTGGCGGGCGCTAGGAACGAAGGGCGTCAGCATTACGCATCATCATTTGACCAATATTTGACCACAATTTGACAACATTTGACCAACATTCGAACATATACACTTAGCTGAAATTTTAATGTTTAAAATTATGCATATGCTTACTAACGCCTATGCAACACAGCACATTACACCCACCCACCCATGGCCTCCTACAATCAACACCCCCACCCCATTCACCCCACTTCCTTTAACAAAACTTCAAAGCCTGTCAGTTTACCGTGTCCATTAGACAAAGCTGACTAATTCAGCTTTGATGATAGCAGTAATTAACATACCCGCTGAAGGGGGGGGGGGGCTCATTGTTTTCTAGATCTCCGGTGAAACCGGTCAAGTGGAACGAAAAATTATCGAGGCGTCTATTGTGTGACAAAACGTTCAACATAGATAGGTAGAGAGATTGGTTTCATGTTCGGGAGTGATCGCCCTTTAACCACTACAACGTTGGCTGGCTGAGGTTAACCCAGGTGGTTTAACAGCTGGAGTTGTGGAACCTGTTATAATATTCTGCTTATATTGACAGGTGGCGTACTGAGGGTTTTTGTTGATGTGTTGGCCCTTCTGTCCTGAGGGCGACAGGCTTTAGCCACAAAACACGTTTGGTCGTATGCATAAAACATCATAAAACTGTTTATATGTTATTTCACACAAAAAACCACACAATACAAACACTAATATATATATATATATATATATATATATATATATATATAATATGTGTATATGTGTATATGTGTATCTGTATATATGTGTTTATGTGTGTATGTGTTTATGTGTATGTGTATGTGTATGTGTATATATACATATATGTATATATATAAGTACATTTATATACACATTTATACATATATATATATACATACACAAATACATTAATAAATATATATACATATATATATATATATATATATATATATATATATATGTATATATATATATATATATATATATATATATATATATATATATATACATACATTTATATACATGCTTTTATATAGGTTACATATGCATATAAACATAGGCATATATACATACGTTTATTTACATACGTATGTATATATACATACGTATGTATATATACAATATATATATATATATATATATATATATATATATATATATATATATATATAAGCCTTTATAAAATACGAAACATTACACACCGCTAGGGCCAAAAGGCTTGACAACCCACACTGGCAACATTGCATGACACAGTTAAACGCCTGACTGTATCAATCGTATCTGTCAGATCGATCAAAAGACGATGACGCCCCGGGGGGTGGGGGTGAATACCCCGCCCTGTCATTATCTCCCTGAAAGTCACGACGGCACCCTCAGCCAGCCCAACAAACCCCGCCACAAGAGGAGGTCGCCCTACGAGTCTGCAATCAATACACACCTGGGCTGGTGCACTAGCATGGCCTGCCTGCGTTTGTTAGAGGTGGGTTCGATGCCAGACCCCCACACCAGGGGTGTTAACACAAAGGGGGGATAGATGTGAGGTGGAGATGTGTTCCATGATCGAAACCATACCCCCCCCCACACACACACACTGGGGCTTCAATTTGGACCCTCGCCTGCTCCCCACTTCTCTCTGCGGTCAAGTGTACGAGTATGGCAAGTCGAGTGCTATGTATGTGTACGAGTATGGCAAGTCGAGTGCTATGTATGCGTACGAGTATGGCAAGTCGAGTGCTATGTTTGTGTACGAGTATGGCAAGTCGAGTGCTATGTATGCGTACGAGTATGGCAAGTCGAGTGCTATGTATGTGTACGAGTATGGCAAGTCGAGTGCTATGTATGCGTACGAGTATGGCAAGTCGAGTGCTATGTTTGTGTACGAGTATGGCAAGTCGAGTGCTATGTTTGTGTACGAGTATGGCAAGTCGTGCTATGTTTGTGTACGAGTATGGCAAGTCGAGTGCTATGTTTGTGTACGAGTATGGCAAGTCGAGTGCTATGTTTGTGTACGAGTAGGGCAAGTCGAGTGCTATGTTTGTGTACGAGTATGGCAAGTCGAGTGCTATGTTTGTGTACGAGTATGGCAAGTCGAGTGCTATGTTTGTGTACGAGTATGGCAAGTCGAGTGCTATGTTTGTGTACGAGTATGGCAAGTCGAGTGCTATGTTTGTGTACGAGTATGGCAAGTCGAGTGCTATGTTTGTGTACGAGTATGGCAAGTCGAGTGCTATGTTTGTGTACATGACATGTGCTTGTTTACCAACGTGCTCACATTTCGACCTGGATGCCGCCAGACGTGGTTAATGTGTCTAGCTTTGAGAAGTTGATCTCATTAAGCTAATTTCAGCGCTGACTCCCAACATTAAAAGTCGTCAATTTTAAAAACAGGAATACTAATTACATTTACTCAGAGGCGTAACGAGGGAGGGGCGAAGGGGGGGGGGAGTGCTGGCCGCACCGGGTGACACCATTGAAGGGGTATTACCATGGCAAACAACTGCAAAATGTACAGAAGAAAAATATTCTTTTGCCAGTTCCATTATTAATGATTGATTTAAGTTAAATAGTCTTTGAAGTAAAAATCAATAATTATTATAAGAGGGTGGGGGTGACTTTATGACATACAACTGTATTTTTAACAGACTATAGTCCATATAATAGATAAATATCGTTACTACTTAGTCTACAGTGATATATTATGTACGTGAATGCGGCATATATTTAAATTATAGGCCTGGATATATATGTATATTGTTTCATTACGGGGGGGGGGGGGGGGGGGGTTGACACCACGAAGTACCTTACCAGGTGACACCCGACCTAGTGATGCCGCTGCATTTACTGATTACATTTACTAATTACTTGCGGTTCCAATAAAGACAGATTTCAAACATCTCTAATGGCTGTCTGGAGTTTAAAAGACGTGTCCTGAGTTCGCTCAGCACTAAAGTGTACTTGGCTTGTAAAGACAAAGGAGACGATGACTGGACTAGAAACCAACCACGCTAATTGGTCATAACCACAGAAAATGTGCGCCTGTTTTCACTTAATTAAAAATTCTGATTCGTTAACCTCCTTCAATAGCTACTTTTAACATTCTAACACACTAAGCATAATTTCTTGCCTGACAAAGATTAGATTCACTGGTCATACTGCCCACATCGTATTTACCAGATAAAAATTATTGTACCATAGGACAAAAAAAGTAAATCTCTGTCTTGGTAATAGAATAAAGAACGTTTTTCGTCCTAATCAAACGTTTTGGTGTAAAAGTTGATTTGTCTGTTCCCTGATTCCATTCACTCCAACGCTGAGTTCGTTAAATCGAAACCACTACATGCGTGCGTGTATTGCTTAAAGACAATCTGATCAACTGATTTAACAAAGTGTGTTATGTCTCAAAACTAAAACGTTGTTTAATGTTATCCTAAAAAGAAAGACACATGAGCCAAAAGTCATACACGACACATCCTCAAAACCCTGAGATCGAACCCGACACACCCTTGACCCCACTTAGATCGAACCCGACACACCCTTGACCCCCTGAGATCAAACCTACTGACCCCACCAACAAACCTGACCCCAGCCATCCCCCCCCGAGATCAAACCTACTGACCCCACCAACAAACCTGACCCCAGCCATCCCCCCACCCCCACCCCCATGAGATCAAACCTACTGACCCCACCAGCCAACAAACCTGACCCCAGCCATCCCCCCCCCACCCCCATGAGATCAAACCTGCTGACCCCACCAGCCAACAAACCTGACCCCAGCCATCCCCCCCCCCCACCCCCATGAGATCAAACCTACTGACCCCACCAGCCAACAAACCTGACCCCAGCCATCCCCCCCCCCCCCACCCCCATGAGATCAAACCTACTGACCCCACCAGCCAACAAACCTGACCCCAGCCATCCCCCCCCCACCCCCATGAGATCAAACCTACTGACCCCACCAGCCAACAAACCTGACCCCAGCCATCCCCCCCCCCCACCCCCATGAGATCAAACCTACTGACCCCACCAGCCAACAAACCTGACCCCAGCCATCCCCCACCCCGAGATCAAACCTGCTGACCCCTCCAACAAACCTGACCCCAGCCATCCCCCCACCCCTCCAACAAACCTGACCCCAGCCATCCCCCCACCCCGAGATCAAACCTACTGACCCCACCAGCCAACAAACCTGACCCCAGCCATCCCCCCACCCCGAGATCAAACCTGCTGACCCCTCCAACAAACCTGACCCCAGCCATCCCCCCACCCCGAGATCAAACCTACTGACCCCACCAACAAACCTGACCCCAGCCATCCCCCCACCCCGAGATCAAACCTACTGACCCCACCAACAAACCTGACCCCAGCCATCCCCCCCCCCCCGAGATCAAACCTACTGACCCCACCAACAAACCTGACCCCAGCCATCCCCCCACCCCCACCAATGAGATCAAACCTACTGACCCCACCAGCCAACAAACCTGACCCCAGCCATCCCCCCCCACCCCCATGAGATCAAACCTGCTGACCCCACCAGCCAACAAACCTGACCCCAGCCATCCCCCCCCCCCACCCCCCATGAGATCAAACCTGCTGACCCCACCAGCCAACAAACCTGACCCCAGCCATCCCCCCCCCACCCCCATGAGATCAAACCTACTGACCCCACCAGCCAACAAACCTGACCCCAGCCATCCCCCCACCCCGAGATCAAACCTGCTGACCCCCTCCAACAAACCTGACCCCAGCCATCCCCCCACCCCTCCAACAAACCTGACCCCAGCCATCCCCCCACCCCTCCAACAAACCTGACCCCAGCCATCCCCCCCCCCCCCCCCGAGATCAAACCTACTGACCCCACCAGCCAACAGACCTGACCCCAGCCATCCCCCCCACCCCCACCCCCTGAGATAAAACCTACTGACCCCACCATCCAACAAACCTGACCCCAGCCACCCTACAATCAACCAGTCAACTTTTGGGCAATATTTCCACAGATATGCCATGTATACGTTCAAGATTTATTGATCTGTCATACCCCCCCCCTCACCACCCCCTTCCCCCTCACCACCCCCCTCCCCCTTCACCACCAGCACCGCCCCCAGACGGCAAACCTGTCGGCGGGTTAGGTTTATTGTGTCTAGCAGACGTGGAGACTTTCTTTGTCTTTTTAATTTACATTTGGTGATTTAAACGTGTGTAACCTTACCTTGACATGTGTGTAACCATCTTAACACGGCAGGTGGGTGTGTGGAGGTGGCTGTGTGGAGGTGGCTGTGTGGAGGTGGGTGTGTGGAGGTGAGTGTGTGGAGGTGGGTGTGTGGAGGTGGCTGTGTGGAGGTGGCTGTGTGGAGGTGGGTGTGTGGAGGTGAGTGTGTGGAGGTGGGTGTGTGGAGGTGGGTGTGTAGAGGTGGGTGTGTGGAGGTGGGTGTGTGGAGGTGGGTGTGTGGAGGTGGGTGGTGTGTGGAGGTGGGTGTGTGGAGGTGGGTGTGTGGAGGTGTGTGTGTGGAGGTGGGTGTGTGGAGGTGGGTGTGTGGAGGGGTGGCTGGAGGTGGGTGTGTGGAGGTGGGTGTGTGGAGGTGGGTGTGTGGAGGGGTGGCTGGAGGTGGGTGTGTGGAGGTGGGTGTGTGGAGGTGGGTGTGTGGAGGTGGTGTGTGGAGGTGGGTGTGTGGAGGTGGGTGTGTGGAGGTGGGTGTGTGGAGGGGTGGCTGGAGGTGGGTGTGTGGAGGTGGGTGTGTGGAGGTGGGTGTGTGGAGGTGTGTGTGTGTGTGTGGAGGTGGGTGTGTGTGTGGAGGTGGGTGTGTGGAGGTGGGTGTGTGGAGGTGGTTTGTGGAGGTGGTGTGTGGAGGTGGGTGTGTGGAGGTGGGTGGCTGGAGATGGGTGTGAGGAGGTGGGTGTGTGGAGGTGGGGTGTGTGGAGGTGGGTGTGTGGAGGTGGGTGTGTGGAGGTGGGTATGTGGAGGTGGGTGTGTGGAGGTGGGTGTGTGGAGGTGGGTGTGTGAAGTTGGTGGGTGTGTGGAGTTCGTGGGTGGGTGGGTATGGAGAGGTGGCTGGGTGTGGAGGTGGTTGGCGGGTGTGTGGAGGTGGTGGGTGGGTTATCCGACGTGATACACTGTAGACTTCTAGTGCACTATTCACGTGAAACTGAAACAACTTGTAATTTAAAGAACACAGTAAAACACATGTTCCCTTGTTCGTGGTCTAGGCCTACCCACGATCTTTTCTCAATACCCAAAGGAGTCATGATAAAAACTAAAGCGGAAGTGATCTCCCCTAGACTTTCTTGTATATTTTTTTATAACATTAAGGGGGATAACACTTTCAAGGTGATCGGGCTAAATAGGAAAAAACATTTGTGACAAAACCGCTTGTTTTTTGCTTTGTTTTTAGAATATGCTTTATGAGAAAATAAATTAGAATTATTAAATTCTGAAGTTCTTGAGAAATAAAAAATAAACGAACTACCCGATTATAAACCACAAATGTCCCGTTCAATGAACACACTTTAAATAGAATATAATCACGTAAAATATAAGAATGCTTGTTTACATGAAACTTTCTGTTAAATCAGAAATAGCTCTAAAAAACTTTTATTCAAAACAAATTAAATGGAGGAATAGGGCTACTTGACATTCAGACAAAAATAAACACCTTCCGATTTAAAACATCTGGATAGAATAAGGATAGAACCACATTATCATCCATAAGCACAATACTACATGGTGTTAAGTATAGAGGGCATCTTAACATTAAACACCACACTATGGGGGAAATGCTAGCAACATTCCAAGGAAACAAAAGCATTATTGGGGAAGAAACAAAAAAGAAATATACGACATCCTAATCAAACAACAAGCGACACACTTACACACCAGAATTAGTTAGGCCAGGGAACACAATATAATAGTTTTACCCAATCTTCATAGCAAAAAAAAAAAAACGTGAGTGCCGTTACTTTTTTTTTTACCTTTGTTTGGATGATTTGATCGTTAAATAACTGATCATCGTTTTGTTCTTGTAATGAAATCTTTGTAAACATTTGAATTTGTTCAGACTAATGCACAAACAAATACACATATACATATTGAAGTATTTGATTTATTACTTGCTTATATTTGTTATAAAAGTTATAAAAAAGATCTTTTTAAAAAAAAAAAAGTTGAACTTTGCTTTCAGTCACCGAAGATCATATAAACTTTGACAGAATCAAGAGAATGGGCTTATTGGGGGTCACTCGAAAATGGAAAGTAATCCAAGTGTCCATGTATAGGATTTTTTCTTATTTGTGAAATATCCTCGGCTGGATCAGTACTCACGTTATCGTGTTCACTCGGAAATAGAGTAAAGCACCGCTTTCGGTTATCGGAAATCGCTCAAAAGTTGAAAGAAAACTACAAATTGGATTTAATACTTATATATGATTTTTCGTCAACTTAACTGACACAGTACTCGAACTATCGTGTTTACATACGTACGCACAGCGGCACACACACACACACACACACACACACACACACATACACAAACATGATAGCAAAACGAAGTTTTTTTTTTTTGTCAAATTTTGTAAAAATCTAGATTCAGAATTTTGCACTATTACAATTCATTCTTTATATTCCGCGTACAATTAAATAGGGAGATATAACACGGTGAAAAGTGTCAAAAATGATTCATCACCATTACAATACTTCCTCTCTACTCAGTACACGAGAAAGTAAAAATTCACGGTGATATGTATTACTATTATTACACAGTAATCCCCTTTTACCAAGTGCTTAACTTAAAAATGTTAGACAAGCCTAACTTTCAAGCCTTGTCGTAAACATTTAACCTGGAATGAAAGTAAGTTAAAGCTATCTGGTTCGGTGAAGTCGCTATCTAACAACGGTTGAAGAGAATGACGGATATTGTAAAGTTTTGTTACGTTTTTGTTTTGTTTTGTTTGTTTGGTTTGTTTGTTGTTTTTATTTATTTTCTGGGGAGGGTGGTATCAATTTCAGATCCATCCATCACGGTCCTCGTTTCACCATTCAGGCCTCCCCGTTGGATACAACACTGTACTCTATTATCGTAAAGACCGATGTTTTTGACAAAGCCCATTTTAATTATAGACTATTTCCACCCATATGTAAGCGCTATAAAAAATGACGTCATTGTAATATGTGCGTGATTGGTACCGAAGGGAGGATACAGTTGAATCGTGAGTCAGTCACGTAACTGATACTAACATTCACAATTCACATGCTGAGGTAAAACAAACTTGAAAGATTTCTGGAGTGACAAAAACTTTTACTTGTATGTCTAAAAATACTCTGTTTATTTCATGTGTTTGTGTATCTAACAGCTTGTTATTATAACAAACGTTTTAAGTCTGTTTTTGGCTGCGTTAGCTGTAGGTCACAGCTATACCTGTAGGTTGGGATGTACGGATTTAAATGTGCCGCTCTCTTTCAAAGGTTACATATATCCCAAGACTGGACGAAAGTTTGGATTTTTTTACAAGTTTCCATTTAACGAGTATATATATATATATAATTCTCTTCATGGAGACCATAGAAAACACCAAGCTGTAAGCGCGCCTAGCAGCCCCCTCTCTTCCTCTCTAAGCATATCCCTACCACCGCCACCCCCACATGGTCTGGTGAGCTGTGGTTCACGCTAAATGTTTACAATCGTAGAGCCGGGTTTAGTGACGGCTATTAGGGGCAGATAATTTAGTTTGAAACGATTTTAAACTTAGGGGAGGTAACTAAGAAGAGGCTGCTTTCACGGGGGAGGGGGGGGGGGTTGTAGAGTAGGCAGTAGCGTAGCGAGGGGGGGGGGGGGCGGGGGGGGGACATATGTCCCCAGGCGCCGACCTTAGGGGGCGCCAAAATGGGTCGGAAAAATACATTGAAAGGTTGAGGGGGTGCAAATCGAAAGTTTGAGGGGGGGGTGCAAATCGAAATCTCGAGGGGGGGGTGCAAATCGAAAGTTTGAGGGGGGGGTGCAAATCGAAATCTCGAGGGGGGTGCAAATCGAAAAGTTTGTGCACGGGCGCCGGGAAGGGTCGCTACGCCTCTGAGAGTAGGGGTTGGGGGGGAAAGAGGGTGAGAGGGGGGGTATCGTCCTTAACGACCCACTGATAGTGTTTTAAAGCAAATATTTTCAGTGGCAGCATTGGTACTGTCGAATTCACAAATTATGAATTACTAAAAAGTAGAAAATAAAACAACTAAATAGCCGGTGTACGATACGCCGCGGGTCGGCTCGTACAAAATAAACTAAAAACACCCGAGAAAAAACTATTTCAAATTGAAATCGGCGGCTTCACTAGATATTGTGCAACTAGGTAACCCCCCCCCCCCCCCCCCCCATAGTAGTGACGCTACAAGTTTAGCAGTAACAAAAATGTATCAACTTACGTAACGAGACAATCCAGACGTTTTAAAACAACGGCCTCCACGCTGTATAAACTAGCTGTTGATTGAATTATGGACGCTAATTAACATTTGAAATACATGACGTCACTAAGTAAAAAAAATGAGATTTTTTTTTCAAAGACGGTACAGAGAACAATTTTGTTTACAGAAGAAGTCTCGCATTTTGGTGGGGGCGTCGTCAAGGAAATCATTAACATGCTTGGGAGGGGGGGGGTGTTCATAGAATGCAACATGGGAAGAGGATTTGTATTTGTGGGACGGGGGGGGGAAGGGGATATGTGACAGCGACACACAAGGAGGGGGGGGGGGTGTGCGTGCGTGCGAGAGAGAGAGAGACTGAGATATGTGTAAGTGGGACAGAGGGGGAGTATATGGGGGAGGGACATTTGTGAGTGGGAGCCGTGAGAGAGAGAGAGCCGTGAGAGAGCCGTGAGAGAGTCACGAGAGAGACTAAGAGAGCCACTGGTATCTACCTATCCATCCAGTCAACGCATTAACATGTCCATTAATCAAGGCGCTAATTAACAACAAACCGGCGGTATGATGGTGTTTAACGGGCGGTGTCATCGTGTTTAACCGGTGACGTATCATCAAAGGCAGGGGTTCTCACAGTGTCGGACCCTAAACCGGACAATCCGGTCAAAAAAAAAACCGGCGCAGCAACACCAACACGGCCATGACCTCCGACCTTCAGGGGATCAGTAGAAACTTTAGACCCCTGTGGTCAGACCTCTGAGGACCCCTGACCTTCAGGGGATCAGTAGAAACTTTAGACCCCTGTGGTCAGACCTCTGAGGACCCCCGACCTTCAGGGGATCAGTAGAAACTTTAGACCCCTGTGGGCAGACCTCTGATGACCCCCGACCTTCCGGGGATCAGTAGAAACTTTAGACCCCTGTGGTCAGACCTCTGAGGACCCCTGACCTTCAGGGGATCAGTAGAAACTTTAGACCCCTGTGGGCAGACCTCTGATGACCCCCGACCTTCAGGGGATCAGTAGAAACTTTAGACCCCTGTGGTCAGACCTCTGAGGACCCCTGACCTTCAGGGGATCAGTAGAAACTTTAGACCCCTGTGGTCAGACCTCTGATGACCCCCGACCTTCAGGGGATCAGCAGAAACTTTAGACCACTGTGGTCAGACCTCTGAGGACCCCTGACCTTCAGGGGATCAGTAGAAACTTTAGACCCCTGTGGTCAGACCTCTGATGACCCCCGACCTTCAGGGGATCAGTAGAAACTTTAGACCCCTGTGGTCAGACCTCTGATGACCCCCGACCTTCAGGGGATCAGTAGAAACTTTAGACCCCTGTGGTCAGACCTCTGAGGACCCCTGACCTTCAGGGGATCAGTAGAAACTTTAGACCCCTGTGGGCAGACCTCTGATGACCCCCGACCTTCAGGGGATCAGTAGAAACTTTAGACCCCTGTGGTCAGACCTCTGAGGACCCCTGACCTTCAGGGGATCAGTAGAAACTTTAGACCCCTGTGGTCAGACCTCTGAGGACCCCTGACCTTCAGGGGATCAGTAGAAACTTTAGACCCCTGTGGTCAGACCTCTGAGGACCCCTGACCTTCAGGGGATCAGTAGAAACTTTAGACCCCTTTGGTCAGACCTCTGAGGACCCCTGGTGTTAGTGGTAAAAAGCTTCGAGACCCGAACTAGGGCTGAGTTTCAGTATCAGCACGGAGAGTAAAACAACATCCAATTCAAGTTCACCTACCAGAGCAGAAAACGTTTTGTTCATGCTGAAACAACTAGATCTATATATACCTTTTTTTTTCATGAGTGAATGGAAGAATCCACATTTGAGTGAATAATTCGTTTGTCAGAAGTAAACAACAACTATTGAAGGTAGTGCTAATTAATATTTTTAAACAGCACCCTCATTTAAAAATGCGCAGTATTTTACAATTCTCAACAAATAAATTCAAAAATTTCTTAGAACATTGTGTAACTTTATTTCTGTGACTTTTTTTCCGATAAGGTTTTCCTTTGTGACTATTTTCTGTGATATATTTCCCCGGTTCTGATACTTGATTTCTTTAGCTTATTTTCATTTTTTTTCCGCTTATCTCTATCACATATCCGCCGACCCTTCCCCCCCCCCCCCCCCACCCCGGAACCCTCACAGTCTTCTCCTTCAAACATACAAACACATACGGAAAGTCACCCCCCGAAGAAAAGCCCCTACACCCAACCTAAAGAAACGTATTCACAATGCCCCGATACTCGCAAAATATTGAACGATATTTTTCAAGATGGCTGCTCTTGCTCAGTCATAGGGGTGGGATCTATCGCATGACCTTTGAACTGCAACATATGTTTCCTTACCGTTGTCTTGTATCTACGGGTCCCCTACTTGTCATATTACTATCTCTGGATGGGATATGGGGGTTATGTTGTTAGAAATTGTGGGCTGGGATATGGGCTTTATGTTTTTTAGAAATTGTGGGCTGGTATATGGGCGTTGTGTTGTTAGAAATTGTGGGCTGGCATATAGGTGTTGTGTTGTTAGAAATTGAGGGCTGCTATATTGGCGTTGTGTTGTTAGAAACTGTGGGGTGGGATATGGGCGTTATGTTGTTAGAAATTGTGGGCTGCTATATTGGCGTTGTGTTGTTAGAAACTGTGGGGTGGGATATGGGCGTTATGTTGTTAGAAATTGTGGGCTGGGATATGGGTGTTGTGTTGTTAGAAATTGTGGGGTGGGATATGGGTGTTGTGTTGTTAGAAATTGTGGGCTGCTATATTGGCGTTGTGTTGTTAGAAATTGCGGGTGGTATATGGCGTTGTGTTGTTAGAAACTGTGGGGGTGGGATATGGGCGTTATGTTGTTAGAAATTGTGGGCTGCTATATTGGCGTTGTGTTGTTAGAAATTGTGAGGTGGTATATGGCGTTGTGTTGTTAGAAACTGTGGGGGTGGGATATGGGCGTTATGTTGTTAGAAATTGTGGGCTGCTATATTGGCGTTGTGTTGTTAGAAATTGTGAGGTGGGATATGGGTGTTGTGTTGTTAGAAATTGTGGGCTGCTATATGGGCGTTGTGTTGTTAGAAATTGTGGGGTGGGATATGGGTGTTGTGTTGTTAGAAATTTTTGGCTGTATATGGACGTTGTAGAGGGTAAATCTATCCGGCCGATGTAATGTATGGGGCCAATGAACTTTTCCCTTTATCAATACAAACGTGTTAAAATTAAATTACGCAGTTTTAAATTAGGTGCATAGAAACTAAACCAAATCAATGACTAATTAGCTAATTAACGCTTACGTAATTACTATTAGCTTTAATTTATGTTCACAAAATTGTTTTTAATTGGACCAAAAATGACCGAATTTATTTTTTCTTGTGTAAACCCCATAATGTATAACCCTATAATGTATAACCCCACAATGTATAACCCTATAATGTATAACCCTATAATGTATAACCCTATAATGTATAACACTATAATGTATAGCCCCATAATGTATAGCCGCATAATGTATAACCCTATAATGTATAACCCTATAATGTATAACCCCTTAATGTATAACCCTATAATGTATAACCCCATAATGTATAACCCTATAATGTATAACCCCATAATGTATAACCCCATAATGTATAACCCCATAATGTATAACCCTATAATGTATAACCCCATAATGTATAACCCCATAATATATAACCCTACAGATGATAATAAGACTACGGTCATCCTACAGAAGATGATAATATTACAGAGTCTCGTAGAAGAAAAAAATTGCACACCACGTGAACAGCAAACAATGTATGTATAATAGTGCGGAATATTAGTACTTTCTAAATTCATGTACGTTTTTCTAAATCGAAAAAAAAAACGAAAACTACTTCTTCAGGTCACCGGAAATTACTCAAAATTTGAAAGAAAACAGAGAATTAGATTTTTTACTTATTTGTGAAATTTTATCCATCTAACTGAAACAGTACTCAAGTTATAGGCCAGGGGTTCCCAACCTTTTTTTACTCTAGAGCACATTCTAAAATATCGGTAGGGTGGCGGGCACCACCTATTTTAAATCGACACAGTCCTTCCAGAGGCGTAGCGACCCTTCCCGTCACCCGGGGACAAAACTTTCGATTTGGACCCCCCCCCCCCCCCTCAAACTTTCGATTTGCACCCATCCCTCTCAAATTTCTTATTTGCACCCCCCCCCCCCCCCTCAATCTTTCGATTTCCATCCCCTTCAACCTTTCAATAATGTATATGAAAAAAATTCTGTCTCTGTCGAATAGGAGAGGCGGGCACATACGAATCGTTCGGCGGGTGCCATGGCGCCCGCGGGCACGGGGTTGGGAACCCCTGTTATAGGCTTTTGAAAAAAACAAAAGTAGAATAAGTTCCACGTAAGGTTACTGGAGTTCGCTGAAAAGTTGATACAGAACCTCAAATTCGATGAAATACTTTTATATGACATTTCATCAACCTAGCTGTAAGGGTACTCAAGTTATCAGGTTCATAGACAACCCCCCCCCCCACACACACACACACACAAACACACACACAAACAAGATTGAAAAATTAAAACGCCTAAAACGTCGAGATTTCTGAAAATCTCGATTTAGATTTTTTGTATTATTACAATACTTCCCGTATGCTCTGTATACGAGAAAGTAAAAAGTCATAATTTTTTATGTTATAACGACATGAACTAATGTTCACTTCTCAGTGTTCTTATATTTCTATAACGTGTGTTATGGGGAGCCGTTACGACTCTACAGAATGTCAACTATCTCTTTATCGTCTCTCATCTCTACAACGGTCATTATTTCTGTCGTCGATTTTTCCATTAGAATTTTGTTTCAAATTCAGTGTATAATTTTTTTTTAAAAAACACGTTCACATTTGATTATATATTTTATCGATTTTTACGTTTATGTTTTAGTTTTAATTATTTAATACGCTTTAGGCTAAAAAAAAATTTTTTTAAATTACTTTTAGTAGATACCAGACGACCCATTTATCCATTGGATAAAGGCCTGTTTGTGGTTTATATTAAATTAATAATCATACGTGTTTTTGTTTTTAAAAAACTATTCTTTTGATTAAAATTTAAATATGTAATACTATCTTTACTAATAAAAAAACATTACATACTTTAATTTGAAATTTTCTGTAAATACATTTGCTGATCTTGAAACACGGACAATTAAATAAATAATTGATTAACTCACAAATTGTTAACCCCGGTAGGTTTCATTAAATAGCATATAATTAGCCATGGTTATTATGGAAAATACAGGGACGAATTGCATACAAGAAATATATTTCAAAAACCGAATCTCTATCCACCAAGCATGAATCCATCTTATTTTTAGTCCACAAAGTGACAATTAGACCCTCCAAAACAAGACACGCTCCATCAAGTAACAATCACGTGCAATCTAGCAAATGGTAAGTGTCGTCTGCTAAGACAGATTAAAGACGCGCAAAAAAACCCGCTGCGACCTTTTGATGTCGTCCTGCGACTAAGTCCAGTAAGTCTAATTAAATCATTAACGTCAGGGGGAGGAGTCGACAGCATCTGACTCGTGGATGAAGGTCGACTATGTGTAAAAGATGAGTACATCAGCAATGATATAGCTGCCTCTATGTGTGACCCTGCTGCCTCTATGTGTGACTGCCTCTATGTGTGACCCTGCTGCCTCTATGTGTGACCCTGCTGCCTCTATGTGTGACCCTGCTGCCTCTATGTGTGACCCTGCTGCCTCTATGTGTGACCCTGCTGCCTCTATGTGTGACTGCCTCTATGTGTGACTGCCTCTATGTGTGACTGCCTCTATGTGTGACCTTGCTGCCTCTATGTGTGACCCTGCTGCCTCTATGTGTGACCCTGCTGCCTCTATGTGTGACTGCCTCTATGTGTGACTGCCTCTATGTGTGACTGCCTCTATGTGTGACCCTGCTGCCTCTATGTGTGACTGCCTCTATGTGTGACCCTGCTGCCTCTATGTGTGACTGCCTCTATGTGTGACTGCCTCTATGTGTGACTGCCTCTATGTGTGACTGCCTCTATGTGTGACTGCCTCTATGTGTGACCCTGCTGCCTCTATGTGTGACTGCCTCTATGTGTGACTGCCTCTATGTGTGACTGCCTCTATGTGTGACCCTGCTGCCTCTATGTGTGACTGCCTCTATGTGTGACTGCCTCTATGTGTGATGCCTCTATGTGTGACCCTGCTGCCTCTATGTGTGACCCTGCTGCCTCTATGTGTGACCCTGCTGCCTCTATGTGTGACCCTGCTGCCTCTATGTGTGACCCTGCTGCCTCTATGTGTGACCCTGCTGCCTCTGTGTGTGACCCTGCTGCCTCTATGTGTGACCCTGCTGCCTCTATGTGTGACTGCCTCTATGTGTGACCCTGCTGCCTCTATGTGTGACCCTGCTGCCTCTATGTGTGACCCTGCTGCCTCTATGTGTGACCCTGCTGCCTCTATGTGTGACCCTGCTGCCTCTATGTGTGACCCTGCTGCCTCTATGTGTGACCCTGCTGCCTCTATGTGTGACCCTGCTGCCTCTATGTGTGACCCTGCTGCCTCTATGTGTGACCCTGCTGCCTCTATGTGTGACCCTGCTGCCTCTATGTGTGACCCTGCTGTCTCTATGTGTGACCCTGCTGCCTCTATGTGTGACTGTCTCTATGTGTGACCCCGCTGACGCCTGCTTCTAATCTATTTGCTCGTGATTACAGAAACACTGACTCTTCTCCAAGCAAATACCAAAGGCGGGATCGATTCCGTCAGAGCACGACTGCGCGATACTGTGTATATTTGCAGTGTGCTTTGCAATATTTAAGAAAATATCGATTCTCTGTAGACTTTCAACCCCCAGTTCGTTCAGGCCAACCCTTACTTTGTTCAGGCCAAATCTAATTTGTTCTGTCAACAAGTACCTAAATATCTTTATAGAGTAAAATTTGGAGTAATCATTAACACGGGGTTTTAAAGTTAAGTTTTGAAATAGATCTCTGTTCCTCTATCCCATATTTTTAGACGTGAAGTTTTAAAAATAGAATAGGACGTGTGGTTAACCTAGTTTTAATTAGTTTAATTCACTTACAGTTTACATAAGGGCTGGTTGTTTTCTAATTAAATTAATGTAAAGAATTGTTCGAAAATAATTGTGGCCATTTCACATACATGACAGCAACAATAGTGCATCCGTAGATGTTTGATCCCTGAATGAGTATATATATATATATATATATATATATATATATATATATATATATATATATATATATATATATATATATATATATATATACATTATACATATACATATATACAGCCTTCATATATTTTACACTATCTTATGTATTTAAAATTTGTAAAATATTTATAATCTATTTATAGACCCTATATTCTACATCTAACGATATAATTGCGTTTATGGTTATGTATTTATATGTAAGGCTCCAAAGTATATTCACCTTTTTATGTAATTACTGATTACCGATTATGTTAAACCGTAATTAACCTAATGAAGGTTTGACCTTACCGTCTCTCCACCCTCTGGCTTTTGTTTATATCCTCGCCAGAGCTGAAACACATCATCAACCAATCAAATTACAAAGTCCAAACACGTGGTTTTGTTTGTGTTTTTTTTTTGTCTCCACGGTACGGCCACAACGCCGTCTTAGTAAACACACCTGGAAATGTTGCCTACACACCTGGAAATGTTGCCTACACACCTGGAAATGTTGCCTACACACCAGGAAATGTTGCCTACACACCTGGAAATGTTGCCTACACACCTGGAAATGTTGCCTACACACCTGGAAATGTTGCCTACACGCCTGGAAATGTTGACTACCCACCTGGAAATGTTGCCTACACACCTTGAGAGAATTCTCGTACACACCTATACAACACGACTCTACACATCGCTGGTCTACACAGCTGAGTACACACCGCTGGCCTACACAGCTGAGTACACACCTCTGGTCTACACAGCTGAGTACACACCGCTGGCCTACACAGCTGAGTACACACCTCTAACCAAAACAAAAAACGGTGCACACGGCGATTACACTCACCATTAAAAACTGAGGCACACACACAAATGTCGCATCGTCGTCACGTGCCGTCATGCACACACGATCGCTCACCCGGCAATAGACGCGCACGAGATCAGCTGTGTAGCTGGTAACACGCGGTAATTAGCCGGCAGTTTTAAATTTAGCCGGCAGTTTTTAATTTAGCCGGCAGTTTTACATCTTTAAAAAACGGATAAAGATTATCGACTTGAATCTTTGATCAAGGATTTGTTTTTCTTTTCATTGTATACCTACAGATGTAACAAGACATAGATCATTAATTTGTGACTTTGAAGTTACGATTTCTGAAGTTACCAGATAAAAATTGATTTAGTGAAATATGTTTTTAATCCATTTTTAACCGTCTTGTTTGTTGTTGTAAAGTAGCGATTAGTTCCTTGTCTTTTACTTTGAGTTGTGTGTGTATTATTGAATTGCGAGTCGCAGATGAAGATAAAATATCTATCCACCATTTCATCCCTTCAACATCAGATGTTATTATTAACAAAGGATAAAGTGTGTGGATAAAGACGTTAGAGCTTCAATGAGTAATCATACATTTAGCATGGAGAGATTTGTTTTATGTTTGTCATTCAGGCGCGTAGTTGAATGTATGGGGCTGTCCCTGCCCCTACCCCCAGCACCCCGATTGAAATAATGAAAGAAAAGTGTGATTTAGATTTGTTTAATGGTCTATCAGATGTATAGCCCGTCATTGAATGTCGCAGGAATTGGCTGTGCCATGAATAGGGTTGTCAGTGGCGTTGATCACATAATGCCAGCATTGATAAACAGCCGCGGCTGGATACACCGGCTGCACATCAACAGCTGGTGCACGCCGCCGATTCCTTTGTGCACCGCCGCGGTCCTGGGGCGACATCTTGTGTGTGTGTGGGGGACGGCCCTGGGGTGATACATTGTGTGGGTGTGGGTGGGGGACGGCCCTGGGGTGATACATTGTGTGGGTGTGGGTGGGGGACGGCCCTGGGGTGATACATTGTGTGGGTGTGGGGTGACGGCCCTGGGGTGATACATTGTGTGTGTGGGTGGGGGGACGGCCCTGGGGTGTTACATTGTGTGGGTGTGGGGGGACGGCCCTGGGGTGATACATTGTGTGGGTGTGGGGGGACGGCCCTGGGGTGATACATTGTGTGGGTGTGGGGGGGGACGGCCCTAGGGTGATACATTGTGTGAGTGGGGGACGGCCCTGGGGTGATACATTGTGTGGGTGGGGGTGGGGGACGGCCCTTGGGTGATACATTGTGTGGGTGGGGGACGGCCCTGGGGTGATACATTGTGTGGGTGGGGTGGGGGACGGCCCTAGGGTGATACATTGTGTGGGTGGGGGTGGGGGACGGCCCTGGGGTGATACATTGTGTGGGTGTGGGTGGGGGACGGCCCTAGGGTGATACATTG